>NC_090651.1:13852504-14110004 GCF_040937935.1 Hyperolius riggenbachi | reverse complement strand
CTGCCCCCCATTCAACAAATAATTCCTGTAATTTGCGCTCCTGCCCGAATGTGCACAGCAGCCGATAGTGTTCTGGGCATGCCTACTTGAGAAATGACGCTGATGTATGACCGGTACTTGTCAAGAATGCATAACACTATACTGGCATTGGTTGCTGTGCACATCTGGGCAGGAGTGAGAAATTACAGGGAGCGCGAGTGGCCAGAGCATGCGCTGCTTCTGTGTCCTATGTGCGACTGGCTGCAGTCGGAGCCACAAACAGGTGGCAGGGCAGTGCGAGTGGCCAGAGCATGCGCTGCTTCTTTGTCCTCTGTGCGACTGGCTGCAGTCGGAGCCACAAACAGGTGGCAGGGCAGTGCGAGTGGCCAGAGCATGCGCTGCTTCTTTGTCCTCTGTGAGACTGGCTGCAGTCGGAGCCACAAACAGGTGACAGGGCAGTGCAATGGATAAAAGCCCATCCAAAACAGAGAACAGGTAAGTAGCAAACATCCTGTCAAGATCCACTTTGGATGTTCTGTTGTAATTATAGTGGACCTGAACTCAGAACTTCCCTCTCTGCTCTAAAAGATATGCAACAACATAACCTTTAAATAAAAACATTTCTTTGTTACAGCTGATACAAATCCTGCAATAAATCTGCAGTGTGTCTACTTCCTGCTTTTATGGAAGCAGACATATTTTTAACATCCTGTGCTTTCAAATGAGCTTAGATGTTGTGGCAGTCAGGTGACACAGTGTAGAGATCAAATTACAACTTGTGACACAGAGGAGGGGGAATTAGACAGGCTCTCTAAATATATACATGGTACATTTCTCTGTTTTCCTTCTGTCCTGTGCAAGAGTTCAGCTCCACTTTAAAGCATCTGGATGACATTTATTTATATTTGCTGAAAAATCTATGTATCTCTTTTGAATGCCGAATGTAAATATGGTGGTGTGCTCTAACATATTGACAGTATACGGGGAACAACGTCTGAAGAAGGCTTATTAGCAGAAAGATTACTCTTTCTTTTAAGCCAATAAATGGTATCATCCTGATTCAAAACTCTCTGCTTTCGCGGATGGCTAAGATGGTACAATGCTGTACTGCTACAGGAAAGTAGAAGAATACCAAACCATACACACTAGCATATAGGTAGTAACAGTTCAGGTGCAGTGCTGCTCGGATACCCCTTCTCAAAATCCGGATTGAATTCGGATCCAGATACCCAGATATCCGATCCGAATCGGATATCCGAGTTTGAAATTTTGGAACCCGAATCGGATATCCGAACCCAGTATCCCAGATATCCGCCCAGATTCGGATATCCGGGTAGAAAGTGGGTTTGAAATTGCCTTTAAAACGTTTTTTAGGGTAAATGAGGCATGCAGCATCATGTTTTTTTAATGATGTGGGGACTTAAAATCCCCCCTTAAAAAAAAAAAAATCTCTCTCTCTCTCAGATGGGAAATCCGAGTTTGCTCGGATAGTGCTATTCGGATTTTAAAAAATATCCGAATTGCTATTCAAAGTTCGGATAGTGGAAAAAGTTCGGATTATCTGGGTAGTTCGGATACCCGAACATTGGATGAGCACCACTGCTCAGGTGTCCTTTAAAATGACAGTTTAGCAATGAAAGGGAAGAAAACAGCATTTTTATTATTGCAGTTCTCATAGATGGTAGGAGGACAGAAAATGAGTCAGGAAAGAGTTAACTAAGGAAGAGAAGAGACCACTGCTAGCTAAGATAAACAGTCATAAATTAGAGTTGATACATTAATTAACAACTGCTGGAGCCTGGGGTCAGTGTCAAAGTTGTAAAAGAAACTAGCAGAGCTCAGTGATGTTTGTGAATGAATGTCTGCATTAAAACTCAGCGGAACTTAGTTCTATCTGCTTTGTAATGTAAATCCCTTTTATTTCTCACATCCACTTGTATGTCCATCCAGGGCCGGGCCGAGGCATAGGCTGGAGAGGCTCCAGCCTCAGGGCGCAGTGTAGGAGGGGGCGCAGAATTCATTCAGCTGTCATTCCTAATTGTGTTTGAAGCAGAAAGAAATAAGAAAAGGGGATACATGGCAGTGACTGCAAGCCAGATAACTAGATATTAAGGTGTTGGGGAGGTTGTGGGCCATGTGGCGCCTCTTAGTCTAATAGCAATCAGTGTGTGACGGCTGGGGTGGGAGGGATGGAGAGACGCACTTTGGTGTCTCAGCCTTGGGTGCTGGAGGACCTTGTCCCGGCTCTGTGTCCATCATCAGAAGAATGATTGTTATAACACATCAAAAAGTGAGAGAGAGAGAGAGAAGCAGGGATTGGGGAACTCTGGAATTCAGCTATTAGTGCAGAGCAGGGCGCTGGATGGCTGCGCTGCGGGACCAGAGGAGATGATTTACTTTGACATATGACCTCTTCTCTCACCAAGTCATGCCGCCCTTCTTATCTTATCTAATTTTATCGCCCTAGGCCGTGGCCTTTCTGGCCTTTCCAGAAATCCGGCCCTGAACACCAGCCTCTGTTGCCCCATGGTGTGCCTCCAGGACCCCCCTGTGCGCCGCTATACCCCCCGCAGTGCTGGCGACATGCAGCGTGTCGCCAGCACAATGTTTACCTATGCCTGTCTGTTAGCGCCGCTCCCCCGCCTACTCCGTATCGGCGCTACCCACCTACGTCACTTCCCTCCAATCAACAGGAGGGAAGGGACACAGGCGGGTAGCGCCGACAAGGAGGAGGCGGGGGAGCGGCGCTAACAGACAGGCATAGGTAAACATTGTGCTGGCGACACGCTGCGTGTCGCCAGCACTGGGGGGGGGGGGGGGTACAGCGGCGCACAGGGGGGTCCTGGAGGCACACCATGGGGCAACAGAGGCTAGTGATAGTGTGCACAACCAGCCTCTGTGCCCCACTAACATAATGAAATCCCACCTCGGATTCTCTTTAAACATCTTCAGTTATCTATGTAAAAGAGCTTCCCTCAGCTATTCAACTTGTTCAAATGTAGTACTGTTTTGCTGAAGCACTTAAAACAGCCAAGAAACAGTGAGAGAGAGCTTGAGATAAGGTTTCACTGCAGGAAAGTTCAAAGGCTCATTATTTCTGCTTTGTTTCATAGCTTAAAACACAGAGTGTGGTTTGTAGACGGCAAATCTGAAAGTATGATGCAATGTTATAATTAAAAAAAGCTATATAACAAATACAAATATGAGACTCTTTACTTTGCTCGTAATGTTCTTTTCATTAGCTGTACTACACCTACAATTTATGATAGCATAAGGTGTTTACATAAGGTTTGCTTTAATTTATTTCTAGATCTTTCACTTATTGGGCATAAAATTAATCTCTGCCTTCTTTGGACATGTTTTTTTGGGAAGATTCTCACAGGATATATTCTTCAGAAAACAGATAAAAGGATGTTTATCACACCAGTGTAGAACCGCCTGAAGACTTCCCCGCGCCGATCGCAGCCCCTCACCCCCGTCTGGCATCTCTCTCTAAAATGTATGTGTTAATTATCTTGTCACGCCTGTAATTTCTCCCTGTAGTCTATTAATTAGAGGGTCGCACGCTAGGACCATGTTTACCCAATAGCTTGTTCTTTTTTCCCCCCCTTTTTTTAATTTTAATTATCGCAACTACTTAGAGAGGCTGACAAAGGCGAAATCATCCATTTCCATTCAGCGTGAAAAAAACAACAGAACGCCAAATGGGAACCACATTTGTTGCAGGAAGAAATTACAGTAGTGGATTTTTAAAATGTTATCATTGATGTATGAATGCAAATGTCTTTGTCGAAACAACAAGTCGTTTTAGGTGGAGTTGCTTTGTTAAAGGGTCAGTCCAAAGTGTTTTGCAGGTGTAGGTGGAATTGGGTGGACCGTACCACCCTCTGGAACGCCAGTGATTAGACTTGGATGCCATTGTACTTGGCATTGCTCCTGTCCGGCTCGTAGCGCCACTTTTACAGCTAAGACCGCATTTTCGGTAACGGAAAATTAATTAAAAATCCAATACACAAAGAGGGTGCAATTCAGTGTAGAGATTTTATCAATGGAGAGCGACATATAAAAAACTCCCCTGGGCAACGTGTAGAAATGTATTGTGGGTAATGCACAGGCACCCATTGGTGTCCCCATTGGTGTCTGTATGTTCCTCATGTTTTTATCACAGTACTCAATCCAGAAAGGGTTAAATTGGATGAGAAGCTCGAGAGATAAAATTGTGCGCCACCATAGGCAGGCAGTTTCTAGGCTAAACAGCACCCAGGGCGAGGGTGTAAAAATCACCCTGCATGTGGAGACAGGTATAGGTGCCCGCAGTATAGGTTAGCCAGGTCTAGTTGCCCCCAGTATAGGTAGCCAGCTATAGGTCCCCCCCAGTATAGGTAACCTGTATAGTTTCTCCCAGTATAGGTTAGATAGGTAGATGCCTCCAGTATACGTTAGATAGGTAGGTGCTTCCAAAAAAAGGTAGTCAATATAGTTGCCCCCAGCATAGGTTAGCTAGGTAGGCGTCTCTAGCATAGGAAGCCAGTATAGTTTCCCCCAGTATAGGTTAGATAGGTAGGTGCCCCCAGTATAGGTAGGTGCCTCCAATAAAGGTAGTCAGTATATTTGCCCCCAGTATAGGTTAGCTAGGTAGGTGCCCCCAGTATAGGTTAGCTAGGTAGGTGCCGGTAGTATAGGTTAGCTAGGTAGATGCCTCCAGCATAGGTAGCCAGTATAGTTGCCCACAGTATATGTTAGATAGGTAAGTGCCCATAGTATAGGTTAGATAGGTAGGTTCCCCTAGTATAGATTAGCTAGGTAGGTGCCAGCAGTATAGGTTAGCTAGGTAGGTGCCCGCAGTATAGGTTAGACAGGCAGGTGCCCCCAGTATAGGTTAGCTAGGTAGGTGCCGGTAGTATAGGTTAGCTAGGTAGGTGCCTCCAGCATAGGTAGCCAGTATAGTTGCCCCCAGTATAGGTTAGATAGGTAGGTGCCCACAGTATAGGTTAGATAGGTAGGTGCCTGCACTATAGGCTAGCTATGTAGGTGCTCCCAGTATAGATTAGCTAGGTAGGTGCCAGCAGTATAGGTTAGATAGGTAGGTGCCTCCAGCATAGGTAGCAAGCATGGGTGGGGGAGAACCGGCAAAGTGGAGTTTCAACTCACTTTCCTTAAATCCCACACGCTTGCAGCCTCTATCTGCTTCCTGTTCCAGGCGCCCGTCGCATTGGTAAGAGCACCCCCTGTGATGATGTAACTGCAGTAAGTATGAGGAGTAGGTGGGGGGAGGTTAGTGTTAGGTGTAGGTAGAGGGAGATTAGTGTTAGGCATAGGTGAGGGAGGTTAGTGATAGGCATACATGGGGTGGTTAGTGTTAGGCATAGGTGAGGGAGGTTAGTGTTAGACATTGATGGGGGAGGTTAGTGTTAGACATTGATGGGGAGATTAGTGCTAGGCATTGATAGGGGGAGGTTAGTGTTAGGAGTGGGTGGGGGTGGTAGTGTTAGGCATGGATAGGGAGTGTAGGTAGGGGGGGAGGTTAGTGTTAGGCATAGATGGGGAATTTAGTGCTAGGTATAGATGGGGAGGTTAGTGTTAGAAGTAGGTGGGGGGAGGGTGGTTAGTGTTATGAGTAGGTGGGGGGAGGTCAGATGAAAAACTGCTAACGAATTTGATCAAATTGATGTGATCGATCCATCAACTTGGTTAACAGTATTTAATTCCATCAGTGGATACAATCAATTTCCGAGCCACCATAACGATTGATTCCAATGATTAATCGTCCACTGGATTGCATCTTTCATGGACACCATAAGACCATGCTAAACAGTCCATCTAGAAACCAACAATCCCTTTGACGAATACTGGAGCACTGAGCAAAACGAGATCCCTGGCCTCCATTCTCCGAGAGCCGGTGACAAAAATGGAGGATAATTAATTAGAGGGCTCACTTTAAGCCTGATTGATAAATGCTAAACAGAAGATTCCAGCACCTATTGTTTTGTCCCCAGAGGATTACCCGGCCTGTTTAATAGTTCACTCGATCAGCCGTCTCCCGTGTTTCTCAGCCCCGTCCGTGCCAAGCGCAGCTAACCGTCTCTTGGCCGTCTAAGTCCCCTTAATGAAGATTAAGATGTGAGATCTCCAACGCTGCTGAAAATCCTGATTTTATTAACTTCTTAAGGGCTGCTGAAAAACGGGGACATTCTTTAATAAGGAATTATACAAATCGAGGGGGAAGAAAAACAATTAGAAAGATTTTTCAGGTAATGGGCTTTCGGAAACATAAAGCATTATATGATCTCCATGTAATGAAAGCTATGAGGGTGCACGTTAAGCACATTCCAGAAGGACTTGTTTTTTGGATCAAGCTGAACGTCCTTCACAGGAGAAGGGGGGCTTCAACCGAAAGATGTCCTGCAGAATGGACAGATCTCAGGACTGAGTAATGCACCGAGGCTTATCCAGACATCCTAAAGACCCACTCAACCTAAAAACTGAACAAACGCTAAAAGCAATCAGGTTGCTAAGTGGATATAAACAGAGTGTAAGAAGCAAGCTTTTTCATTCAACAAACGTGCTTGGAACTGAAGAAGAGTTTAAATACACTTACAGCCTTTTGTAGGATTCAGCCAGCAGGTGGGTCAGTCAGGAGTGACCATGTTAGTAGCTCTTTGGGTGAGACAGAACCCCCCCACCACCACCACCACCACCACCACATAGCAGTATTAGGTAGCCTTTGTTTTTGATAAAAAATAAAAACTCTATGTGCACACACAGTTCCAGAAAAAACTGAGACTCCACCACTTGTGCTTTAGTACAGCGAACATGTCCACTGCATGGGATAATAAAGTTCTCACCAAATGGTATATGGCCCAAATTACAGGGTCTCTCAATGCATGTATCTCTCCTCAGGAACTTTATGAGAAGGCAACCGTCATTGTCTATTAGCAGGGCCAGAGGTAAGAGAGGCTCCAGCCTCAGGACACAGTGTAGGGAGGGTGCACAACTCACTCAGCTATCATTCCCCTATTGTGTTTGTAGCAGAGAGAAAAAAGAAACACAGAAACATGGATACATAGCAGCGACTGAAAGCCAGCTAACTAGAGATTTTTAAAGTGTCGGGGGGGGGGGGGGGGGGGGGACACACACAACGGTTCGGGGCACCTCTTAGTCTAATGGCAGTCTGTGTGATGGCTGGGGTGGGAGGGGTGGAGGGGCACACTTTGGTGTCTCAGCCTTGGGTGCTGGAGGGCCTTGCCCCGGCTCTGTTAATTAGAGAACGAAGCCTCATGTTTCTCTCACTTTACCTTCCCTTAAAAAGTGAGCCTGTGCCCAACTGCCTATGGAGTGAGACTTGGGCCAATGTCATACCGCTTACTCTCCCTTGAACCCCTCACTCAGCAGTTCCAAGAGGCTAGAGGTCACTAGATCACTGCCTACAAACCCTGTCACTATATCACAGTGCTGACTAGAAATGCTGACCGTTGGCCACACCACTGAAGAACTCTGGCCAATTACCTGATATTGGTAAAACAACCTTGATTGGTCACTGTACCCCTTATTACACACCCCATCATATCTCAGTCTACTCCTGCAATGATTGCATCTGCCCATATGGGTTGCGTCACTGTACTTCTGACTTTACGGTCTTCCACCCTGTCCATCATTTGCTCAGGAGATTCTACATTATCTAAAGTTCAAACAGGACCAAGTTTTACGAGCCCCTCCGTTCTCTCTCTGAAACCAACGTTCCTTGTGAGGTCATAAAATCTTCATCTCATCCCGAGAAAACGAGGACCTGTCCCTCTACTTGAAATTTAATGGTCCCCATTCTTTCCATATTCATCTCCGATAAGCAAGCGTGTGCTGAGAAATGCGGGTGATGAATGCCGCAAGTTCAATTACAGTTCAGTTCAATCTCCTTCTAAGAACGGGCCCTTCTCCTGACATGATTATTAAACGTTTGCTTTGAAATTCAAGAATGAATTCAGCGTTTTCCCCTTTGTTGACAGTTAAGAATAGCTCAATAGGGCCTTAATGCGGCGGATTACCGCGCCGGTGTCATGAATACTGTCTTCGTAGGTGAAAGGGACTCTTCCAGCAGCTAAGCAAACAAAAAAACAAGGTGCTGTTTGGATTTCAATGCTAAACTTAAGACTTGGGATACGTGCTGAAATCCCCCGAGCGGAGAATTTCCAGGCTCAATCTTTGCTTGGGCTCACCTCAAAGACGGGTCATCAGCGTGTCATAAACTTGGCTTAGAAAAAAAAAACACACATGAGCTGCTATCTTTTTCTATTCATATTCTAAAATGGATTTGCTGATAGTTACTGTAATATATCCAAAGGTTAAAGTCCCTCCTCCCCCCACTGCTAATGTTTACCAGTTTTTTAAGTCAAAGCGAAACCCATAAGGCTGTGCAAACAGCAGGGCCTGGAATCTTTGCCTTCTCATCTGCTTAGAGCTATTCAGAGCGACATAATTAATTGTCAGGGCTTATCAGTGAGAACTGTCTGGCAGTTAAAGGTGTTTCCACCCTGTGAGTGATTATATAGAAACCAGACCGTGTCAACAAGGATGGGTGGTGAGTGGAGAAGTCGGAGGAAGAGTGACACTAGTTCTGCACAGTTAGATGGCAATTCTAAAGTTTAGTTTTAGGGCTCAACTTCTTCCATATTCTAAGGAGGGGGTAGATGGGATAAAGGGTGTGTGTGTGTGGTCTACAGCTGATTGGAATGGTTGAAGAACCTACCCAATAATTTACCGTGTGCTATTCATACTATCTGGCTAAAGGATTCGTTTAGGGACGTGTGTATGGTCTACAACGGATTGTTGGTTCTACCCAATAATCTGCCATGTGCAATTCACGCCAACACACTGATGGGTTAGCTCAAGAATCTATGTATGGTTCACAGTTGAATGGGTGCAGGTTCTAACCAATAATCTACCATGTACAGTTCACACCACCCAACTGAAGAATTAGCTGATGAACCTGTGTATGGTCCACTGCTGAATGGGTGCAGGTTCTACCCAATAACCTGCCATGTACAGTTCACACTATTCAACCGAAGGATTAGCTCATGGACCTGTATAAGGTCCACTGTTGATTGAACTGCTTGTTGAGAAATAAAGGTAGAAGACCGAGAGCCCAATATAGTGTAGTATATATTAGAAAGGGAGGGGGTGTAATATGAAATGTAAGTATTATACTCACAAACCAGGGTTACCTCCAAGGCAACCACTGTAAAGGCAGGTGGGGAGAACAAGCCTGTCCCCACTCAGGAATAAGACGTCGCTCTCTGTGGATAGGAGGAAATTACAGGGTAGATCACCCTTCCACCAACGGTGGACTTCTAGATGCGCAGAGATGTACAGAGGCGCCGGTAGGAAAAGTCACTAAAAAGTTTAAAATTGTTCCGGTTGCGGTGGTGGACCAGCCAACCATAAACAGACACATGTACTGTCGAAGTTCAAATAATGTACAATTTATTAATTTACTCCCAATGAAAGTTGCAACGCGTTTCGCAGGCAAGAACCCGTTTCCTCAGGCAATAAATAACAGGAGCAATACACAGCATGTAGTCAAGTAGTTGCTTGGCACCTCTGTGACTGCTTGTTGGTTCTTCCTAATAATTTGCAGTCAACAATTCACGCCAACAAAATGATGGTTAAGCCAGGGAACGAGTGTATGGTCTACAGCTTGCTGGATTGGTTGTGGGTTCTAACCAATAATCTGCCACACATAGATCACACCACCCAAGGAATAGGTCTTTGGACTACATATAACTGATTTGGTTGTTGGTTCTACCCAATAATCTGCCATGTACAGGTCATGCCACCCAAGAAGTGTGTGTATTGTGTACAGCTATAACTGGTTTGGCTGTTTGTTCTACACAATAATCTACTATGTAAAGTTCACCCCTACCTGGCAGATCACAGAGATCGAGGTAGTGATGGTCATGTCTAGGAAAACTCACTATGTGATCAGTTTGGTCAGGTGATAGGTATGTAAGTCTCTGATTTGCTAGTCATGATCATGTGTTAAACAGGATGTGATCACAGCAAATCAGAGCTCTGCAAATCTATCAGCTGATCAAACAAATCACATGCTCCTCCATGAGCTCTCCTAGACATGACCATCACTAATTGTGGGATGCTGGTACTGATGCCGATTTTCATTACCGAATGCCTCGGGGGGTCACAAAACTACCAGCTACACGTAACTTCAGACTATGCAACTGCTGAACGATTGTATGAAAGTATCCCGTGCAATCACAGGTTTAGATCTAAATGATAAATATAGCATTGAAACCGCTTATTCTATAGTAAATTAACGTGGGTTTATTTTTGGTCTGTATATATTACACTTTATATATTTTTATCACTCAGGTATTATTACCCATGTCAATGGTTATTAATACCTAATCTGCAATAAATATCTTCATTATTTTCTCATAAAGCTCGCTACTGGCGCTAATGAGGCCACTGAACCATTTAGCGGCACAATGGCGCGGTTTGTAGCGAAGGAGATTTAAATTACCATTATTTTTGTCTAAGTATTACTTATCACAATGGAAATTTAAATACACGGCCACAAAACATTTAATGTTCTAGGTAATTTAGATTGACACAAATCGCTCAGAGAAACGCGTCGAGAACGGTTACGCTGAGCAAAATAATTGGCCGCATGGACGGCAGGTGTTATTAAAAAAAAAAAAATTACTAGTGGAAGTTAAACAAAAGCATTTGTAGAATATTCAAGAAAAGGTTAAATAAACGTTGAGAAGGATCTATACAATAAAGGTGTAGGGCCGCGGCTCTCCGAGTACAGCTGAGTCCCCAATATCCGGCACCGGCGGGGGAAACCTGATGCCGGATACGGAACATGTGCTTGCCGTTTTTTTCAGCAACCTGTGAAAAAAGCACAGACCTTCCCCTCTAAATACTTAGAGAGCCTCCAGCGATGTCTCGCAGCCTTCCTGCAGCACCTAGCGGGCTACTAACTGCTTTCCGGCACCTTCCGTGCTCACAAGTTGGTGGGTCACCTGACCAGATGACACACCGTCTTCTAGAACAAACATGATCGTGGGAAAGCTTGGAGAGGCGACATTCTAGGTACACACCATACAATTTACTGTTAGATTTACCTGCCGGATAAGTTTCTCCAAAATGTTGGAAAAAATCTATCTGGCAGATAAATCTAAAGCCCCATGTCCGATTGGGATTTGATTTGATTTGCCATTGCAATCGGACATGTCGGATTGAATCGAATCTATGAATCGAATCTCACAAAAAATTGTATTGTGTAGACGGGGCTTAAAGCCTTATACACACCATGCAATTTCCCGTTAGATTGATGGGTCGAATAGATAATTCCCGACAGATCGGATCTGATTTCAGATCCTTTTTCTGATTAATTTGCATAGAAGTGATGAGAAAATCGATCAGAAAACGATCGGATCTGTCGGAAATTATCTATCTGATGGAAAATTGCATGGTGTGTACCAGGCATAACAGAAAAAACAATTATTCAATATGGCAATTATTCAATC
This sequence comes from Hyperolius riggenbachi, assembly GCF_040937935.1. Lineage (NCBI taxonomy): Eukaryota > Metazoa > Chordata > Amphibia > Anura > Hyperoliidae > Hyperolius > Hyperolius riggenbachi. Next base: position 14,098,485 of record NC_090651.1, on the reverse strand, counting down.
AGATTTGCGGAATCGTAAGCAATCGGAAGGCAATGATCTATTTTTCCCATAAATGGGCAGGGTTGGATTTCTACTTTACAGCGCCCAAGGCCCGCTGCCACCAACCAGAATTCAGGCTGTGTGCAGCAAAGCAGAGCGGCTTTGAAGCAGGAGAGAGGATTTCTTTTGACATGCAGCCTCTTGCGGTCAGCAATCCGTTACCTCCATTTTTTTAGTGACCTTGGGGTCACAACGCTGCAACTAGACTCTCTGCTTCTCCTCCAAGAGCAGAGAAATGGGAGAGAGCTGCGGAGGGGGTGAAGGCGGGGGAGGGGCTCGGAGGAGAGGAATAGAGGCGGAGCAGAGAGGCTCTGCGGAAAATGTCTTTGTCCCATTTGTATGTCAGGTACACGTTAATACTAATCTACCCACCACACTCTCCACCGATATCAGCGCCACCTTCCACTGCTAACCACACAATCCACCGATATCTGCCGCCACCTAAAACTGCTAGTTATCGAGCTCATGACGGTGCACCAATGACACAGTGGTGCCACCATACCCGCAATAATAGCCCGACCGGCCGCAAGCACGGCCCCCAGCATGAGACATACAAGACCCACATCTCTGAGCTGAGTTCAGTTTATTTACCAAGTCAAAGGTGAACTCCGCTACCATAGAAAACACAAAGTTATGAATTCATTGGGAAGAAAAATAAAATATTAGTAGTTGTCATAATATGCAATTCAGGGCTATGCTGGTTGGACACCGATGGTTGTGTCACACGGAAAGTCACATAAACGAGCGGTTTTCACTTTTCACACTCAAGAGTATCAAGAGTTTAGACAAGCAAGTGAAGTGTGGTCCGGTGTTAGTCGAGGGGCAAAAATGCAGACATCAAACCAACAAGCGATGATTCTGGTGATACCTTCAATGACTAACTGTACATGGTTTATTGCATGCTAAGTTTGTTCTTCAGGCATTATACAGAACTGGATCAGAACCGTACCGGTTGAACAATTCCGCTCCAGTTCTGTATAATGCCTCAGTGTTCTCCCCAGGCTGTTTTAGCCGGGTGCTCCACCCTGCTAGTTTTGGTGAGCACCCGGCTGTCATAGGTTCACCTCCTCCTCTGTTGTCAGCAGAGTTGTGCAGAACAGCACAGCCTTCCATTCTCTCTTATCACCCCACCCAGCTATTTTGTCATGCCACCCAGCTGAAAAACAATTCTGGGGAGAACTCTGTGCCTGATGAAGAAACTTAAAGGACAACTGCAGTGAGAGGGATATGAAGGCTGCCATATTTATTTCCTTTTAAACAATACCAGTTGCCTGGCTGTCCTGCTGATCCTCTGCCTGTAATACTTTTAGGCATAGAGCCAGAACTAGCATGCAGCAGATCAGATAACGTACACGTGGACAGAGGCGCCAGAAGGATAAAAGTCAAAGTGGCGCCTCTGTCCACGAGTACGTTACTGGAGTCCACCCTTAGAGGGGTGTTACCCCTTTTTTATGTTCTACAGAGAGCGACTTCTTAATCCTGAGTGTGGACAGGTCTAATCTCCCCACCTGCTGATATAGTGGTTACCTGGATGGTAACCCTGGTTTGTATTATCATATAAAGTACTTGCTTTATCATACTCAAAGCACCAGTACATACTACACTATATTGGGCTCTCGTTGTTTCTATTTTTGTACACAGATCAGATCTTTCTGACATTATTATCAGATCTAACAAGATTAGCTGCATGCTTGTTTCAGGTGTTATCCAGACACTACTGCAGCCATAGATCAGCAGGACTGCCAGGCAACTGGTATTGTTTAAAAGGAAATAAATATGGCAGCCTCCATGTACCTCTCACTTCCGTTGTCCTTTAATCTTTCCAAATCTTGCCATTAACCATGTATAGTTAGTCATTAAAGTTATTACCCGAATCAACGTTTAAGAGTTCGGACGAGAGTCAGGGAGAAGTTGGGAGCCGGTGGAAAAAGGCCCAATGTAACATTGCTTCTGTCAAGAGATGTACCTTATTGTAATTTTCTAAATATTTTTTATTTTTTTATTCTTTTTTCCCCCCAAGAATAGTATGTGAAAGTGGACCTGAACTCTTCCACAAGAAAAACATGGAGAAATGCACCCTGTATGTACTTAGAGAGATTCCCCCTCTTCTGTGACTGATCACAATTGTAATTTGATCTCTCAGCTGTGTCAGCTGGCTGCCTCGGTAGAGCAGCACATTTGTAAACCCAGAATGTTAACCCTATGTCTGCTTCCATGAAAGCAGGAAGTAGACACACTGCAGATTTATTGAAGGCTTTGTATCAGTTGTAACAAAGACATGTTTTTCTTTAAAGAAAACCTGTAATGAAAAAAACCTCCCCTGGGGGGCACTCACCTCGGGTGGGGGAAGCCTCCGGATCCTGTTGAGGCTTCCCCCATCCTCCTCCGTCCCATAAAGCTCCCCGAACAGCGGGGATGTAAATATTTACTTTCCCGGCTCCAGCGCAGGCGCAGTATCAGCTCTCCGCTCAAAGATAGGCGGAAATAGCTGATCGCTGTCGGGCTGCTCTATTGCGCAGGCGCAAGTCTCCTGCGCCTGTGCAGTAGAGCAGACCCGACAGAGATCAGCTATTTTCACCTATCCCCGTGCTGAGAGCCACAACAGCGCCCCCTCTGGAGCCAGGGAAGGTAAATAAATCAGCGCTTGTCAGGCTTGTCGAGCCAGGATTGCCGGACGCTTCGGGGGAGCCAGCGCTGGACTGCCTGCAGCTACAGGGGAGGGGGAAGCCTCATTGGGACCCTGAGGCTTCCCCCTCCCGAGGTGAGTATTTCCCAGGGGAACTTTTTTTGTTACAGGTTCTCTTTACAGGTTATTATTCTGTTCCTTATCTTTTAGAGCAGAGAAAGTTGTGAGTTTAGGTGCGCTTTAAAGAGACACTGAAGCGAAAAAAAAATATATGATATAATGAATTGGTTGTGTACTATGAATAATTACTAGAAGATTAGCAGCAAATAAAATATTCTCATACTTTTATTTTCAAGTATATAGTGTTTGTTCTAACATTGCATCATTCTATAATATGTGTAGATTACACAACACTAAGCTTTCAAAATGAGTCTTTCAGAGCAGTCTGTGAAGTAATGACCTCTCCTCTAGCAGATAAAAAGAAAACAGTTCACTTACAGTTGAGATAATAAAAGTCAGATAACAGCCCTCTCCACGACTAACTTAGTCGTAGAGATTAATGGCTTTTTTGCATAGAGATAACAACTGGAGTTTCTTAGCTCTTCCTGTACTGGAAACAATTAGACTGATGTATCTGATCTTAATGTTTTATTTCTTAGCTGTACTACACATACAAATCATAATATCATAATTTTTTTTTCGCTTCAGTGTCTCTTTAAAGGCCCTTTTCCACCAGCGCTGGCTGAATCGCAAAAACGCAAACCGCTAGCGATTTTACAATCGCTACGGTTTGCTTTTTAACATAGGAATCGCGGTAGGTAATTTCCACTACCGCGATTCGTTTTTTACTTGATCGCGATCGCGCTCGCGCCTCGGAGCGACTTTTGCCGCGATTTTGCTATGCAGTGCATAGCATAGCAAAATCGCGGCCGTGAACGTCGGGGAATCGGCGGTAATTGCGATTCAGCAATCGCTAGCGTTCAGCGTGAACGCTAGCGATTGCTAGTGGAAAAGGGCCCTAAGGCTGACCTGCGCCCCACTGACACCACACTGGGTTCCTGCTCATGGATTTTTGTGTGTGTATTTATTCCAGCACTTGTCTGTGTGATTTATAGGCCTGTACAGTGAGCTCTGCGTATCACAACAAGGTGTGAAGGTCACACAGGTGTAGCTGGTTGCACAGGTATTCTGGGATCAGACACCTTTCATCCCCACTGCTTATCTTATCGCAGGGCCATGTGTCAGAGCTCCTCACAGAGGTGTTGTGACTACAGTAAACCCGAGGAGGACATGTGACGGCGATTACACAGCACAGCGAGGACAGTAGCAGGAAAAGGCTGGCATCATGGCGGAGGCCGTACAGCCGGAGTCTCAGCGTTCTGATAGGGGGAAACGCTTCACACTTCCTCACAAAGGTTCACAGAGCCGACGCCTGTAAGAAAGTCACTTCTGCCATCGTTTGGCTTCAGTGCTGAACTTCAGCCTGTACGTCTGCTTATCAAACGCTTCATACACACCCTAGATGAGAGGTGTCAAACTCAAATACAAAGTGGGCTGAAACTGAACACTGGGACCAAGTTGTGGACCAACCTTAATGTCTAGTGGCCACCTCTCTCCCTTATTCAGTTACCTGGTGTCTAATGGCCCCCCCTACAACCCCTACACAGTTCCCCGTTGACTAGTGCACCCCTCCTTTTCTCCCCTATATAGTTCCCTGGTGTCTAGAGGCCCTACTTCCTCACCTATACAGTTCCCTGGTGCTAATGGCCCCCCTCCCCTATACAGTTCCCTAGTGTCTAGAGCCTCCCTTATCCAGTTTCCTAGTGTCTAGTGGCTCCCCTCCCTCCCCTATACAGTTTCCCGGTGTCTAGTGGCCCTCCTAATACAGTTCTCTGGTGTCTAGTGGCCCCCCTCCCTCCCCTATACAGTTTCCTGATGTCTAGTGCCTCCCCTATCCAGTTTCCTACTGTCTACTGACACCCCTCCCTCCCCTATACAGTTCCCTGGTGTCTAGTGGCCCTCCTCCAACCACTATACAGTTTCCTGGTGTCTAGTGGGCCTCCTCATACAGTTCTCTGGTGTCTAGTGGTCCCGGACCCCTCCCCTATACAGTTCCCTGGTGTTTAGAGCTTTTTCTCCTACCTCCCTCATATGACTTCTCTGGTGATCTAGGGCTTCACCTCCAATGCAGCTTCCCTGGTGGTCTACAATGGGCCAAACATAATGCATATTGGGGAAAACACTTGAAGGCCAAATGTAATGGCTCTGAGGGCCAAATGTGGCCCAGGGGCCGGAGTTTGACATGTATACTCTAGATAGATGAAACTCAGCCGATAAGGACTGCTTCCGACTAGAATCTAGTGTGAGTGCAGCAGCCCCTGACCCCTCTCGGGCAGCTATCAGCCTGGCAGGTGGACTCAGCCGAGAGCATTGTTCCCCCCATTTCACCCACCTGCTAGTACGCCTGGTACACACCATGCAACCATTTCCTGTCAGATTGACAGGACAAATCGATAATTTCCAGCATGTCCAATCTGATTTCCAATAGTTTTTCCTGATCAATTTTGTAAAGAAGCGATCAGAAAATAGATCAGAAAACAATCAGACATCAGATCTGATCTTTTAAATTATCGATTCAACCCATCGATCTGACAGGAAATTGCATGATGTGTACCAGGCATTAGACTATGGCTATGGTAGGATTAGATTGTGAGCTCCTCTGAGGACAGTCAGTGACATGACTATGTACTCTGTAATGTGCTGCAGAACAGCACAGGAAATTGATCTGACAGGAAATTGCATGATGTGTACCAGGCATTAGACTATGGCTATGGTAGGATTAGATTGTGAGCTCCTCTAAGGACAGTCAGTGACATGACTATGTACTCTGTAATGTGCTGCAGAAGATGTCAGTGCTATATAAATACATAATAATAATATGGTAGGACATTAGACTATGACTATGGTAGGGTTAGAGTGTGAGCTCCTCTGAGGACAGTAAGTGACATGACTATGTACTCTGTAAAGTGCTGCAGAAGATGTCAGTGCTATATAAATACATAATAATAATATGGTAGGACATTACACTATGACTATGATAGGATTAGATTGTGAGCTCCTCTGAGGGCAGCCAGTGACATGCCCATGTACTCTGTAATGTGCTGCAGGAGATGTCAGTGCTATATAAATACATAATAATAATATGGGAGGACATTAGACTATGACTATAGGATTAGAGTGTGAGCTCCTCTGAGGACAGTCAGTGACATGACTATGTACTTTGTAATGTGCTGCAGAAGATGTCAGTGCTATATAAATACATCATAATACGGTAGGACATTATACTAGGACTATGACTATGGTAGGATTAGATTGTGAGCGCCTCTGAGGACAGTCAGTGACATGACTATGTACTCTGCAAAGTGCTGCAGAAGATGTCTGTGCTATATAAATACATAATAATAATATGGTAGGACATTAGACTATGACTATGGTAGGAATTAGAGTGTGAACTCCTCTGAGGACAGTAAGTGACATGACTATGTACTCTGTAAAGTGCTGCAGAAGATGTCTGTGCTATATAAATACATAATAATAATATGGTAGGACATTAGACAATCACTATAGCAGGATTAGAGTGTGAGCCCCTCTGAGGACAGTCAGTGACATGACTATGTACTCTGTAAAGTGCTGCAGAAGATGTCAGTGCTATATAAATGCATTATAATAATATGGTAGGACATTATACTAGGACTATGACTATGGTAGGATTAGATTGTGAGCTCCTCTGAGGACAGTTGGTGACATGACTATGTACTCTGTAATGTGCTGCACAAGATGTCAGTGCTATATAAATACATAATAATAATATGGTAGGACATTAGACTATGACTATGGTAGGATTAGATTGTGAGCTCCTCTGAGGACAGTCAGTGACATGACTATGTACTCTGTAATGTGCTGCAGAAGATGTCAGTGCTATATAAATACATAATAATAATATGGTGGGACATTAGACTATGACTATGGTGGGATTAGAGTGTGAGCCCCTCTGAGGACAGTCAGTGACATGACTATGTACTCTGTAATGTGCTGCAGGAGATGTCAGTGCTATATAAATACATAATAATAATATGGTGGGACATTAGACTATGACTATGGTAGGATTAGAGTGTGAGCTCCTCTAAGGACAGTCAGTGACATGACTATGTACTCTGTAAAGTGCTGTAGAAGATGTCAGTGCTATATAAATACATAATAATAATAATATGGTAGGACATTAGACTATGACTATGGTAGGATTAGAGTGTGAGCCCCTCTGAGGACAGTCAGTGACATGACTATGTACTCTGTAATGTGCTGCAGAAGATGTCAGTGCTGTATAAATACATAATAATATGGTAGGACATTATACTAGGACTATGACTATGGTAGGATTAGATTGTGAGCTCCTCTGAGGACAGTCAGTGACATGACTATGTACTCTGTAAAGTGCTGTAGAAGATGTCAGTGCTATATAAATACATAATAATAATAATATGGTAGGACATTAGACTATGACTATGGTAGGATTAGAGTGTGAGCCCCTCTGAGGACAGTCAGTGACATGACTATGTACTCTGTAATGTGCTGCAGAAGATGTCAGTGCTGTATAAATACATAATATGGTAGGACATTATACTAGGACTATGACTATGGTAGGATTAGAGTGTGAGCTCCTCTGAGGACAGTCAGTGACATGACTATGTACTCTGTAATGTGCTGCAGGAGATGTCAGTGCCATATAAATACATAATAATATGGTAGGACATTAGACTATGACTATGGTAGGATTAGATTGTGAGCTCCTCTGAGGACAGTCAGTGACATGACTATGTACTCTGTAATGTGCTGCAGGAGATGTCAGTGCTATATAAATACATAATAATAATGTGGTAGGACATTAGACTATGACTATGGTAGGATTAGACTGTGAGCTCCTCTGAGGACAGTCAGTGACATGACTATGTACTCTGTAATGTGCTGCAGGAGATGTCAGTGCTATATAAATACATAATAATAATATGGTAGGACATTACACTATGACTATGGTAGGATTAGATTGTGAGCTCCTCTGAGGACAGTCAGTGACATGACTATGTACTCTGTAATGTGCTGCAGGAGATGTCAGTGCTATATAAATACATAATAATAATATGGTAGGACATTACACTATGACTATGGTAGGATTAGAGTGTGAGCTCCTCTGAGGACAGTCAGTGACATGACTATGTACTCTGTAATGTGCTGCAGAAGATGTCAGTGCTATATAAATACATAATAATAATATGGTAGGACATTACACTATGACTATGGTAGGATTAGAGTGTGAGCTCCTCTGAGGACAGTCAGTGACATGACGATGTACTCTGTAATGTGCTGCAGAAGATGTCAGTGCTATATAAATACATAATAATAATATGGTAGGACATTACACTATGACTATGGTAGGATTAGAGTGTGAGCTCCTCTGAGGACAGTCAGTGACATGACTATGTACTCTGTAATGTGCTGCAGAAGATGGCAGTGCTATATAAATACATAATAACAATATGGTAGGGACATTAGACTATGACTATGGTAGGATTAGAGTGTGAGCCCCTCTGAGGACAGTCAGTGACATGACTATGTACTCTGTAATGTGCTGCAGAAGATGTCAGTGCTATATAAATACATACAAGTGTAAGAGAACGACATTAATATGATGTCCAGTAATCCTCCAGTCCTGGTTGGAGGCCGATCTCCTGTTGGCAGGCTCTGTATTGCCGCCATGCACTGCACAGGGTTTGCACGCTTTGCTGTAACACTGATCTTATAAAGTGACATTGATAAAATCGGCTCAGAATCCTCGTCCCTCCCAAAATGAAGCCGCTAATTGTCTGCTGCCACCACCCCCCCCTCCCCCCGGGCGACTCTCTCGGTGCAGCCTGGCTACACAATCTAATTAAATAAATATCTTGCACACCTGAAAGTCCTGCCATTATTAAAGCCCCCATCTGGCTTGCATAAGGCAGCGTAACTTGCTTAATAAATTCCGTCTCGGAGGTTTTTCTGCCGCTCGGCAGATTCTTCACACTCAGGGCTAATCCGTCTCTATAACTAGACTAATATATAGTGTGCACTGAGAAAATGTTATGCTAACATTATTGTCAGCGGTCAGAGGATTATAATGAGGAAATGAGCCATTATAATCTGCTGCTGACACTCTGAGGTCATCACGCCTTACTCATGTTACCAGGGATGAGAATGATGGGTTTACATACAGGACTCATGTGAGAGACATGCACTGCAGTGATGCCAGAGGATACAGTGCAGTGATGTCACAGGATACAGTGCAGTGATGTCAGAGGAGAAAGCGCAGTGATGTCAGAGGAGAAAGTGCAGTGATGCCAGAGGATACAGTGCAGTGATGTCAGAGGAGAAAGTGCAGTGATGTCAGAGGATGCAGTGCAGTGATGTCAGAGGATACAGTGCAGTGATGTCAGAGGATACAGTGCAGTGATGTCAGAGGATACAGTGCAGTGATGTCAGAGGATACAGTGCAGTGATGTCCGAGGATACAGTGCAGTGACGTCAGAGGATACAGTGCAGTGACGTCAGAGGATACAGTGCAGTGACGTCAGAGGATACAGTGCAGTGACGTCAGAGGATAAAGCGCAGTGATGCCAGAGGAGAAAGCACAGTGTTGTCAGAGGAGAAAGCGGAGTGATGCCAGAGGATACAGTGCAGTGATGTCAGAGGATACAGTGCAGTGATGTCAGAGGATACAGTGCAGTGATGTCAGAGGAGAAAACAGTGATGTCAGAGGAGAAAGTGCAGTTAAGACTTCAATTGACCAGTCACAGCCCTTCTTAAAGGGAACCTGGAGTTATAGGTATATGGAGACTGACATATTTATTTCCTTATAAACAATACCAGTTCCCTGGCAGTCTTGCTGATCTCTTTGGGTGCAGTAGTGTCTGAATCACACACCGGAAACAAGCATGTGGCTAATCTGGTAAGAGCACCTGATCTGCTGCATGCTTGTTCAGGGGCTATGGCTAAAAGTATTAGATGCAGAGGATCAGCAGGACAGAAAAATAATCTGCATTTTTTAAAAGAAATAAGAATGTCAGCCTCCGTATCATTCTCACGTCAGGTGTGCACTAATCTACAGAATCACCCTTTCATATTCAAACATACAGGACTTCTCACAAACGTCTCCACTACTCTAGAATTACCTTTTGCAACACATTCATCACTCTCTAACCCTTGAAACCTACGCATAGCATGCAAAAGCATTTTTCTATTTACCTGGGGCTTATTTTGAGCCCCATAATCTTTGAATCCACTTCGTGTCCTCCCGATCCTCTCTGCTGTTTTGCTGTCACTCCTAATGAAAATCTTTGACTCAGCTAGGCCGCGCCTATGACCCAGTTTGTAGATTTGTAACTGCGAATGTGCAAAACACTCCCTCCCCTTGAAGGACACTGAGGGGCCTCAAAGACTACAGGGGGCTGGAAGAAAATCCTAGTAAGTAAAAATCAACTTTTTAAAATCATGTTTCAGGTGTGCTTTATCCAAATGCTTATAATTCACCTCTTCAGGCAATCATATAGTCTCACCAAGGACCAAGGTTGGACAAGGCAATCATGGCGGGGTCCCTGAACTGCTGAGTAAGCTGTTGGCAGAGATAAGAAGGGCCTCACCTCTCCAGGATCCAGCGACGCATCTCCTCACTTCAGCCGCTTAGCGTCCTTTCTCCATAGCTACAGCGGTGTCTGTCATCATGTGACCTGGCATGGCAGGTTACATGATGCCAGACGTCGCTGAAGCCATAGAGAGGGGACTCTAAGCGGTTGAGGTGAGGAGATGCGTTGATGAGATGCCGGTTATCAAACCGCTTCTTGCAGAACCCAGTTCATAAACTCCTGGCCAATTAATAGGCAGTCTATCCACCCCCCCCCCCCTTACACACACACACACACACACACACACACACACACACACACACACACACACACACACACACACACACACACACACACACACACACACAGTGTCTCCTCTATCCCTTCAGATTAGATGCTCAGAAGAGCAAGGTCCTCTCCTTTGTTCTTTAATGTTTTGTTGGATAACTGACATACTCGCCCATGTTTGTCTCTTAAGCTCAGCACGCACTAGATGGACTGGTTGTCCAAAACGATTGCTCTTGATCATTCTGGACATCTTTTTATTGTACAAACATACGGTTTGGCTCTCTGCCAGCCAGCATGTTCTACTTTACGGTGGGGAGAGGGGGGACTAAGAGAAGAAAGGATAACAAAAGTTATCAGGCACGAGGCTTCTCACTTGTAAGGTAAGTATCTAACTTTTTTTATTTCAGACTTCAGGTGTACTTTAAAGCCTTGTACACACGTTAGAAAAAGTTGTTTGAAACGTCCAACAGATGACCGCTTTTACCCTTTCAAATGTCAACTGTTGTAAAAAAAATGTAGCAGAAAAACGACATCTAAATGTAGCTAAACAGATATTGGTATCGGATGCACATGGTCACACCTGACAGACCCACACCAGCAGCTACAGCTAGAAAGCAGAGGAAGAAAGCTGCACTAGACTTGGACACACCTGACAGACCCACGCTAGCAGCTACAGCCAGAAAGCAAAGGAAGAAAGCTGCACTGGACAAGGTTACACCTGACAGATCCACCTTAGCAGCTACAGCCAGAAAGCAGAGGAAGAAAGCTGCGCTGGGCATGGTCACACCTGACAGACCTACCCCAGGAGCTACAGATCGAAAGCAGAGGAAGAAAGCTGTGCTGGACATGGTCACACCTGACAGACCTACCCCAGGAGCTACAGATCGAAAGCAGAGGAAGAAAGCTGTGCTGGACATGGTCACACCTGACAGACCTACCCCAGGAGCTACAGATCGAAAGCAGAGGAAGAAATCTGCACTGGACATGATCACACCTGACAGACCCACACCAGCAGCTACATATTATTATAAGTTACCGACAAAGCATTTGGTGATGTACACCTTGGCAGGCAGGGGCCCAACAGCTCAACATGTCACTAAGTTTTTTGAGGAAAAAGTTTTTGATAAGAAATATACTCACAAAGGTGAGTTACATAAGGGGCACCCAATCGCATGGAGCAGGCGGAGAACGCAAACCCATCTCCACTCGGGAACCCCCAGGGATGGCTGGATGCAAGGTGGCCGAACTCTGGGAAATAAAGAAACTAGTGCTACTAGTGGCAACACCACTGAAGACTGTAACTTCCTCCCCTTTCTAAAAGGCGGGAGAGGTGAGCTAGCACAACAAAGGTGAAAAGGCACCAAGGGATAGGATAAAACGAAGTTAAAAACAAATGCAATTTTAAAAATGGTAGCGAGAGAGCTTACCTTTCAGAACAACACAACCAATTTGAAAAAGGTAAAGTTTTATTTGTACAGGCAACGCGTTTCGTGGGTACCCACCCACCTCATCAGGCCATGAACTATGTCGCAACTTAAAGAGAGCCCGGGGTGGGTTCACTTTCACTTTCGTGGCCCAGGACGCTGGAAAGAGGGATTCATTCTTTCACCAGCGCGCAGGGAGGTGGCAGAGCCACGTCTAGGGAGAGAGAGCTTCCCAATGGCGGCCCTGGAGACCCTGTAGAAACACCTCTAGCGGGCGTTTTGAACAGGGAATCCCGCTTTTCAATGTTTGCCCTCAAGATAGCGACACATTTTGTCGCTAATATCAGCGGGCTATAGCGCGGTGGTGGGGGACACAGAAGCATGTCGTGAGGCAGAGAGCATGCCTCTGTATCCCATCTGCCCCCCCAAGAACAACCTCGGGTTCTCTTTAACAAGCCATAAAGCTTGGCGCGCCTCTTGTAGAGCGCTTTATTGCTTGGTAAATTGTGCCACCTCAACCGTTTTTGATTTCATTTGTTTTTAACTTAGTTTTATCCTATCCCGGGCGCCGCTTTACCCTTGTTATTAGAACTTGCCTTCTCCAGCTGTGGGTTTAGCTGCACACTAACACAAGAGTCCGTTAGAAGCCATCTCTCCTCCTGACTGAGCAGACACTGATGAGCCGCGATGAGAAAGAGGCATTGTGTGACAGAGAGAAGACTTAGAACAGGAAAAACGAATGTCCCAGAGGCAATATTCCCCCCAAATTGGTGATGTTTTGTCTGCTTTCATGATTTAAGGTTTGTCAGGAGATGTCAGGAGGGCTGGAAGGCCAAGGACTTCCTGATGGCTGAAGATTTTCTTTCACACGACCTTCCTGCCGAAGGATTGCGCTCTGACAGGGGCCGCCTGGCAGCAGATTCACACAGCTCTCCTGGGCATTGCGGCATGCTAGAAATGACTGCAGGCTCTTCTACCTTCTAATCATCTATGTGATGAACTCTACAAGTGATTAGTCATTCAGACAGATCCAACACTGCTGTGCTTTATTTAACTCTGGCAGCGCCGCCACGCCGCCGATGGCAGAAGCACCGCTCCCCCCCCCGCTGGACACAAGACCAAGGAACACAAGCGGGGGTTAATGTCTAGAAATTAAAGAGGAGCTGTCAGCCATACTATCTCAGAAAAAAAACACATATATAAGTAGATAAATACTTTCTCTACTTACATAACAGATGTATTGCACTGTCCACGTTTTGACTTTAGTGATTTTTCTACAGTAAAAAAACAGAAAAATACTTCTTAGGATTTCCCATTTTAACTGTGGCCATTTTGAAGCCAATCCTGATGTCATTTCCTCCCTTATTCTCCTCTGCCTGATTGTGTATGCATTGCCCGCCCTTCACTATAGAAAGTGCATCATCTCAGCATGAGAAATATTGGCCAATCAGAGAGGAACAGAGGTGTGAGAGGGGAAAACAGGAGGGAAAGAGGCTTCAGCCAATCAGGCTGCATTAGTTAAGTCTGAGGGGAAGTACAGAAGCAAAGGACAACCCAGCATGCCCTGCAACTTCTTTTTTGTGTACCAAATTTTGTGTGTACCAAATAACAGTCAGGTAAACTGGGGAATGATCATTTATCAACAATAAAAGTAATAGCGATTTTAACTTTCGGATTGCCTGGTTAGCATCCTTATTACTTGTTTAGCAGATAAACATAAATAAATAATTTTTGATTTTATGCCCAACAGTTACACTTTAAGGGTTTTTTACACTGGGTTTTTTTTTTACATCTTTTGCATTCTGTCCCAATGCGATGCATTAATATTTCTATGGTACAATCACATTGGGTGCAGCGCGTCCTGTTGGAATAATACCCAGCATACTGTGCGTTTACAGTGGTAGTGAAGCATACTTTCATTGTTCCGTATGCTTCACTGTTTGGTCACACCACACCCAAAGCGACTTCTTGGCACTGTTGCGATGATACCACCACAATTCATGCACAGTGTGAAAGGATCCTAAAATTATTTTGTATTTTTCTTCAAGACTCAAAAAAACAGCCCACGACGGTCCATACTTTGGAGGGACAATCCCTCTTTCAGAAACAGATGCTTCTGTCTCATTTTCTGTGCTAGTTGTCCTTTTAGGGTCATCTCTGTGTACCCATGCATGCTTTAAGTGAACCAGAGACGAAGCACCCTCATGTATTTTACCATATATATTAGTGGGAACATTAGAGAAAACACCTATCCTGCGTTCTGTTTCATTTTTAACTGTTCAGCCTGCTTCTAAACAGCCCTTATAAAATCCCCCACTGAGCATTCAGTCTGGCTTTGCTATAATGATTCCTGAGCAGAGCCAGCAGGGGGCAGGCTTGGGCTTGAAAAGACGTCAGAGAAGACAAACTCAGCTATAATGATTCCTGAGCAAAGCCAGACTGAATGCTCAGTCTGGGATTTTATCAGGGCTGATAACAAGCAGGCTGAGCAGTGAAGAATGAAACAGAGAGCAGGGTAGGTGTTTTCTCTAATGTTCCCACTGATATGTATGGTAAATACATGAGGGTGCTTCGTCTCTGGTTCCCTTTAAAGTTTGGCAGAGTCCGGATCAGTTTACACTGCACAAAAACTGATCTGTGGAAGAACTGATGTGTGGAATGGATCAGTTTTTAAAAAAGCATCAGTTTTAATCCAGGATCTTCCGTTCCATTACTGTGTGGTCAGTGTGGTGCATCTATCGCTCCAGATTTCTCCCCGCCTCCCTAAACTATAAAACAGAGCAGAGCTAATGACCATTTGAACTCCCCTACAATAAAACCTTATCTTGTCTCTCGCTGTTTCTTCGATGTATACGTGCTTCAGAAAAAAGGACTGTATTCCACCAAAATTGGGTCCAAGAGCTCAGAGAAGCTCTTTTGCATAGATAACAACCGATGTTTAACTCTTCCTGTACTGGAAAACAACATGAGACTCTCTTCTTTACTACTAATGTTCTATTGCTTAGTTGTACTACACATACAATTCATTATCTCATACGTTTATTTCCGCTTCAGGTTTGCTGTAAAGCAAGACAGCATTCTGTGTACATATTTCTCTGCCATGCCAGCAGGTGGCGATGTAGAAAAAACAATCGTCTCATAGTTTTCATTTTTTCTTTTTATTATTCTTAAAAAATCAGAAGATCATTATGCCTTTTAGCCAGCTTCCCTTCCAGATACACCAAAGAACTGGAATAAGATCATGGAAACTGAGGTTTAATATTGGTCGAAAAATAATTTCAGCAGCCTTCTCAATAAACGGCCATATTTATACAGATTAACACCTTTCCATTGACGTCCCAGGCTTTTTTTTTTCATTTTGTCTGGTTTTAGCAGAATCTTGAATGCAAACTTCTTAATAGTATTTAGTTGTCATGGTAACTTAAGCTGACCTCCATATTATTGTTCTCGAGAGGGAGCTGACTCTACGATATGTTCTTTCACTGAATTAATGGACTGCTGCCTCTTTTATAAGAGGGCCTTCTAACCACCAAAATAGACTCATGTTGTAAAAGTGACTGCTTAGCTAAATACCCAGCATTCCCTGCCCTCCGGCTGCCTTCTCAGTGGACAAGGCTAGAGGGAAAAAATGTAAATAAAAAAAAAACTCAAGAAGTTTTTCGGATAGTTGGAAAACAACAACTTGAAAATTTGCTAAGGAAAAAGACCCTATAGATTATTATCTAAACAAACTTTTTTTTTTTTTTTTTTAACCCTCTGGGCGATACAATTATATCGCCCAGGAGGTGGCGCAGCACTATTTTTTTAAATGTTTTATTTTTTAAATCATGTAGCGAGCCCAGGGCTCGCTACATGATAGCCGCAGCGCAGCGGCATCCCGG
Source organism: Hyperolius riggenbachi (assembly GCF_040937935.1). NCBI lineage: Eukaryota > Metazoa > Chordata > Amphibia > Anura > Hyperoliidae > Hyperolius > Hyperolius riggenbachi. Next base: position 14,082,518 of record NC_090651.1, on the reverse strand, counting down.
CGATCAGAGTAAGCAGGAAATCCCATTCAGAACGGGATTTCCTGCTGGGCTTCCCCGGTCGCCATGGCGACGGGGCGGGATGACGTCACCGACGTCATGACGTCGGAGGGAGTCCCGATCCACCCCTCAGCGCTGCCTGGCACTGATTGGCCAGGCTGCGCAAGGGGTCGGGGAGGGGGGGGCTGCACAGCACGACGAGCGGCGGCGGATCGGCGACGAGCGGCGGCGATCGGAAGTTACACGCAGCTAGCAAAGTGCTAGCTGCGTGTAACAAAAAAAAATTATGCAAATCGGCCCACCAGGGCCTAAGAAATCCTCCTGCGCGATATACCCTGAGCTCAGCTCGGGATTATCGCTCAGGAGGTTAAGAAAGGTGGCCAACTGGCCATACACTGGTTGATTTGCCATCAGATTCGACCAACAGATAGATCCCTCTCTGATCGAATCTTATCAGAGAGGGATCGTATGGCCACCTTTACTGAAAACAGATTGTGAATCGATTTCAGCCTGAAACCGATCACAATCTGTGGAGCTGCGGCCCCCCCCCTGCATACATTACCTGTTCCTCGGCGCGACTCCCCTGGTCCCCGCTGTCTTCTTCTCCGCTCCGGGCTCCAGACCGTTCCTGCAGCTACTGAACTTCCTGTCCAGGGGAAGTTTAAACAGTAGAGGGCGCTCTACTGTTTAAACTTCCTGCCGGGACAGGAAGTTCTGTGTAGCTGCAGTGGTCCGGAACCCAGCGCGGAAAGAAGACAGCGGGGACCAGGGAAGTCACGCCGGCCGGGAACATGTAATGTATACCCGCTGTATTGCATCGGTCGTCGGGCATTTGAACGCCGCTATCGACGCACTCCCGACCCGCTGGCGATCGAGAAAAATCGTCTGCACGGATGGATCGACGGGAACGATCGATTTCAGACGGAAATCGATCGTTCGGTCAACAGTGTGCGCGGAGATTTCACAGCCGATTCGATCACTGTGATCGAATCGGCCGTATATCGGCGGGAAAATCGTTAGGTGTATGAGCCCCTTTAGGGGGTGAACCAATCTAGTACAAGGTTGTGTGATGATGGATCAGTCCCTTCCAGTGGACATGTTATTTATTTGAATGGAAGGGTGAAACTACCTATGTTCTGGGGAGGCAGGTACTTGAATGGGACTCCAGTCAATGTAATCTTATGCTAGGTACATACTGAGATTTTCTGGCAGATTTACTGTCAGATCGATTTCCAACATGTCCTATCTGATTTCTGATCGAATTCCGACCATTTCCTGTTCACTTCTATGGGAAAACAATCCAAAATCAGATCATGTTGGAAAAAATCTCAGTGTGTATGTAGCATTAGACCGGTTTGTTTTGGTGGTGGTTGGTTCTGGCGTAAAATTCGATCATCTTGGCCTGGGATGTCGTCATTAGGCGAGTATGTTGGAGTTTTTTTCACGGTTAGGGTTGGGAGGGGTTAGATGCTGGAAGAGAGGAGGGTATGGGGAACACTGTTAGGAAAAGGAGTGTGGTCAAGGACAGGAACTATTATGTGGCAAGAAGGATATCCACTATGCCACCATGACTCAACCAAGAGCTCAAAATGTTGCCATCTAAAGCCATGTCAAACTAAGGAGGAGGAGTCAACTGCCGCTAATCCGTACCGATTTCCAAGGCTTCTCTGAAGGTTTCTTAACAATTAGGTTTTTACGGGAACAGGTTGTTAGCCCATTGCCCAATCCCCAGGCTTGGAGGATGTGTGTCAAATTTGATCTGGAATATCACCTACTCATGTAAAAGTTTTTTTGATTGTGTGCCACGACCAGTTCCCCAGTACCATAAAACTTTGTCATTCAGCGCCAGAGTTTTATTAGGAGCTACAAACAAGTTTTGCAACAATCACTCAAAGCACTTCATAATCAAAGAGAAATAAATATTACAAATATTAAAATTAAGAAGCTCAACTGTCTAAACAAGTTATTTAACCACTTGACCCCAAAGCGGTTTTTACCCTAATGGACAAGAGTGATTTTCCCCTCTCAGTGCTCATCCCTTTCATTTGCCAATAGCTTCATCACTACTAATCACAATGAAATGATCTATATCTTGTTTTTTTCACCACCAATTAGGCTTTTTGGGGTTGATATTTGTTTTCAGTAATTACTTTATTTTCTATGCATTTTAAAGGGAAAAACAAGGAAAACCATAAAAAATACACTATTTCTCTAATTTCATCCCCTATAAGTTTAATATAAACACTACTACTTGCATAAAACCCACACATTTTATCTGCCTATTTGTCCTGGTTATCACAATATTTTAATTATGTCCCTAGTACAAAGTGTGGTGACAATATATTATTTGGAAATAAAGGTGTATTTTTTCTATGTTTTTTTTTCTCACTAATATCACGTGCACGGGAGCACGCAAGTGCACACGCGCAGCGACAGCAGCACTGTCTGACTTATAAAAACGTCCTGCTAGAGCCTCTAAACGGCTCCAGGACATTTTTATAAGTCAGGTTGTCATTAAGTGGTTAAAATAAAAAAAACTATTTGAACTTTGTGTCACCTGATCCTTGACTGTTCCTGAAGACAAACCTTCAGCTGTGTGGGATGGGTCTTTGTGTAGCCCAATTAGCACTTAGTTTAATATGGTATCACATGATCAGGAGTTTCCCAACTATACAATGTCCACAAAGCTGACATTATTCAATTGACTATCTGTCCTGCATTTATGAGAGTTTTGTTGGCATCTGATCACTATTGGTTTTATGTTTTAATGATTAAAGCAACGGAGGAAGCTGGATCCAGTAATGTCCGCTGACGACGAGTATTCCACAATCCATCTACCGCCGGCCGCTGGGTATGCCGGATGTCATGCACCATTACATGACGGGCGCATAGGAGAAGTCAAGCAATCCCGGTACTTTGCAAGGAATAATTGGGTATCTTACAGATCCAACCCTCTGTGTCGACAGTTATCGCGGGGCATCGATAATGTCGTTAGCATAATTGCGTGCCTGTACCCACATTGCAAGATCACGGGAACGCTAACTCGTCGCTCAAAAATTCATCGGTCGCCGGAAAAAACCTTGGGAAAATTACATAGTAGGTAGGGGCTTTAAAGGATACCTAAAGTGACATCATGAGATAGACGTGTATGTACAGTGCCTAGCACACAAACAACTATGCTGTGTTCCTTTTTTTCTTTCTCTACCTGAAATAGTTAAATATCAGGTATGTAAGTGGCTGACTCAGTCCTGACTCAGACAGGAAGTGACTACAGTGTGATCCTCACGGATTAGAAATTCCCCTTTTTGATCTCTTTCTTGCTCTAAAAAGCCATTTTCTGCTAGGAAAGTGTTTTATAGTTGGAATTTCTTTTCAGTGAGGGTCACACTGCAGTCACTTCTTGTCTGAGTGTCTGAGTCAGCCACTTACATACCTGATATTTAACTCTTTCAGGCAGAGAAAGAAAAAAAGGAACACAGCCTAGTTATTTGTGTGTTAGGCAATGTACATACACATGTCTATCTCATCATGTCACATGTCACCTCGGGTATCCTTTAAGAGATACAAAATGGAAACGATTCAGATGTTGCATTTGCACATCAGAGAGCGTCTATTTAAAGAGCCTCCGATATGCAGCCACAGAAAGCTAGAAGTGTCGGCCTATAAGCTGTTGGTGTATTTTAAACCAGACCTATCAGTAAAATTACACTCTGCAGAAGTCAGCAGGGGAGCAATCAGCGTTCATTCTACCTTCATTGTGTAAATTTCAGCCCCAGGCAAATATAAGAAAGAGGTAAAAAAAGAAAAAGGGTGGGAAAAAAATATCCATTTAATCCAGTTAAATGTATTAAAATGAGCTTCATGATATCCCTGCAGTCCCACTAAGAGAGGTAGAGGTCCTCTATGAGCAGATAGCCAATGACAGGCTAATGTCTGATGCAAATTCATTACTGATCATTTTTTGCAGATATATGCACATGCAGATGAAGGAGCTGCAGCATTTGACTGATTCAATACCACGCTGCATACATTTGCGTGAAATTAGCATACAATTTGCACCAGCTCAGAATTGTTTGCATCCCATCGTTGAGTTGCACATTTGCATTGAGCAACCTATCAGACACAGATTCATTACAGGAGAGGAGAGCAGCATGAGGATTAATTGAGTGCCTATTCTCCTCCTAATCCTCTCTCCTCCTCCCTCCTCCCCTCTGCCTCTGAAATCAATGGCTAGTAACACCTCCCCCTCCTCCTGCCCAGACTGAGCTCCCATGAGCCCTTGCTACTGCCAAGGCTCTCTAAAAACCTGTGGGTGTGGCTTTTTTTTTAGTTTATAGGGAATTTGAGTATTAAAACAAAAAAGTATTTGGCTTGAGGAATGCCCTATAAACAATAGGAAAGGAACACAATTATGCAATGAGTAAAAGTTCACCTTGGATCCACTTTAAGGACCAGAGACCGCTGGTACAAGGACGGAATCCCGATGAATCGCCGCGCATACACGCCGCAACTGCCGTCATCGCCACACGCCGGGATCCTCAGGACATAGACTCTGCCATCTCTATGACGGCAGAGCCATGTGAGCCGGTCAGGAGCTGCTTTCAGTGGCCCCTGGCTGTGTCTATCAATGTAAACCACTCCCATTGGCTTACATTGATAGACACTGTCAGGAACCAATGAAAGCAGCTCCTGACCGGCTCACATGGCTCTGCCGTCATAGAGACAGGAAGACCCTGTGAGTTGCGGCGAGAAACGTCGGGTTTGAGCAGCGCAATTGGCGGGTAGAGATGGAAACGGTGAGTGCGCGACGCTAATTGAAATCTACGTCCTGCCAGCCAGGAGCCCACCAATACAGGGCGTAGATTTCAATCCCCTTGGTCCAAAAGTAGTTAAACAATACTGGTTGTCTGGCTGTCCTGCTGATCTCTCTGGCTGCAGTAGTGGCTGAATCACACACATGAAACCAGCATCCAGCTAATCCAGTCAGGCTTCAGTCAGAGCACCTGATCTGCATGCTTGTTCAGGCTGTATGGCTAAAAGTATTAGTGCAGTGTTTCTCAAACCTGTCCTCGTGGCTCCCCAACGGTGTATGTTTTGCAGGCAACCTCACCTATGCACAGGCGGTCAGGCTTTCAGTAGCCTTTGCGTCGCGTCTGGATACGGTCGGCGTTTTTATTCCCCTAGGGGGACACTAGCCGTCGCGGTTGGCCGCCCCTGGAAGCTACATGTAGCTTCCAGGGCGGCCACGAACGCAAGCGAAAATCGGGACCTGAACGCCGCGCGTTCGTGTAACAGCTCAGTGTAAACGCTACCATTCACTTGAATTGGAGCGTTTAACGCGACTTTCCGAACGCTTGCGGTAAACGCTTCGCAAGCGTCCGTCTGAACCAGCACTTTCAAATTTATACCTAGCTAGTTTGCTGAATTGTATTTAATTCCACACTTCACCACTACTATTGTAGGACTCCACCTTAATTACAGGATAACAATGTTCATAAATTGTAACATTTATAATAGGCACTGTATACTCTAAAGTCCCCCCGCCCCCTCCCCCCACCACACACACAAACCCCCCCCCCCCCCTGTAAAAACACAGTGCCTAGTAAATAGCGCCCTGGGTTAATAAAAAAGTGTTAACATTTCAACAGAACCACCAGCAAGTACAATGCTCTATTAGTAAAATAGTTTTGGTGGGTGTGGGTTACGCTACCTACATCTTATAGAGCTTATAGAGGGGTTGTCAGTCACAACATCAAATTCCATTTACCCACTGCACTGCGTTTATTATGCAACCTGGAACCTCACCCTGCATACAAGCAATCCAATCTATTCAGAAATGTTTCTGCTGTAATAAATCTTACCTCAGTCAGCCTGGCTCTATTTAGTACATTACAGACGAGAAGGAAGCATGTCATCGCCTCTCCCACATACCTGCTCCTCACTGACTGGCTGAGGGCAGTTTAGTGTGAAGCTGTTGAAACCTGATTTTTCTGTGCTCACGTGTTTACAAAGTAAGCTAGCTATAACAGTGCAGTCTCTGGGAGGAAAAACGAAAGTAAGGGAGGAAATGACATCAGGATTGGCTTCAGTCAGAGGGGATCAAAATGGCAAATGCCAGAACAGAATTCTCTTCATTTGCTATATAAAATCCACAGAAATCAAAAGGTGGACAGTACAATACATATATGTTATGTAAATAGAACATGTAGTTATTTACTTATATATGTGTTTTTTGTTCCTGGCATAGTATGGCTGACCTTGCTGCTTTAAGACAAAAGACTCATTACACACCCAACAGTCCACTTGCAACATCAGTCAGTTATGGGACTAATTTATTTATAGTTATAAAATTGCAAAAATGACCATCACTTATTGAGAAAGCCGCGTAATCTTGGTGGAGTTTTTCTCGAATACAAACACGACATCATTTTTCATCCCAAACCCCGTCTGGTTTCCCAGTTCTATCCAGAGCTGTTATTTTAAATTATTAAAAGCCTTAAGAAATGGAATCATTTTGCGTTGGGCTAGGCGAAGCGCGCCTCGTCTTCTGCCGCTGGCCTGGGGCTGTGTGGCCCGGTAATTGCCGTCCTGAAAAGACTCAACAGCAACCAGCGCCCAGCTCTTCCCTGTCTAACTTCCTGGCCTCTTATTGAAGTCTGAGATCTTTCTTACCCAGGTCATAATTCATCAACCCTGCTGCTCCCCACGGGACTGGATCTGGGGACCTGTGTCCACGTTACCCCTCCAGGCCATGGCCGGCCCGCCGTGTATACAGAGGAAATTGTGCCCAGCGTAGAGAGAGAGAGAGACACTCCTCGCCTATCATATACAAATAATCATTTCACAAATTATCATAATTATCAATCCATCATCTCTCAGCGAAACAATGTCATGGGGAGGTATCAGATGTCTGCTATGACCTCAACTATTACAGATCTCATTTTAAATGACAGGAGATTAATCGCTTCAGTAATGCATATTTGAAGCGAACACAACACTATTATCTTGTGCTGATACAACCAGAACAGGCACAGCATTAGAATGACATTTTTAACATCACATGTAGCTGAGAGAAAGATCTGTAATTGATGAGACGTGCCACAGGGCGCTAATGAGGAAATAAGTCAAAGTTTCCTTTATGGGAGAAGTGCTGCTGTACAATAAGAAAAGGGGAAAAATGACAAGGAGTAGAATGTGTAGGTTCATGGGGATTTTTTTCTGAATAGTGTGAACTCTCCAACATTTATAGAGACACTGAAGTGGGAAAAAATTATGATATGATAAATTGTACATGTAGTACAGCTAAGAAATGTAACATTAGGAGCAGAGATATAAGTCTAATAATGTTTCCAGTACAGGAAGAGTTAAGAAACTCCAGTTGTTATCTATGCAAAAGAGCTTCTCTGAGCCCTTCCTCCCACTGGGTTGAATACCATCCTGTTTTCTGAAACACTGAAACAGCCAAGTAACAGTGAGAGAGAGCTTGAGACAAGGTCTTACTGCAGGAAAGTTCAAAGGATCATTATTTCTGCTCTGTTTTACAGCTTAAAAGACAGAGTGTGGTTTCTAAACTGCAAATATAGCAGAATAATGCAATGGTATTAAAAAAAAAAAAGCTATATAAAATAAAACTAGGAGACTCTTTTCTTTGCTACTAATGTTCTATTCATTCTCCATACTACACATACAATTCATTATATCATAAGAGTTGGTTCACTTCAGGTGCGCTTTAAGGCTGCTTTCACAGTGGGACGTTACAGGCGCACGTTAGTGCAGCCTGTAACGCACCCCCACCGCACAGTAATGAAAAATCAATGGGCTGTTCACACTGCCCACGTTGCGTTACATTGTAACGCAGCACATCCGTTGAGTGCTGCATGCTGTGCGTTATGCGTTAGACTGTGCGCACATGCTGAGTAGTGTTGGGGAGGAGTGTAGAGCGGCCAGGCACATGGCTAATTAATATTCACTGCACGGTGCGACGTGCAGTGTTTACTTCCTGGAGTGCCGCTCTGTGCGGCGATTGGCCGGGCGGGATCAAGAGTACGCATCATGGCATCACGGGCGCCAGAGTGAGCTGCACAACGCGGCTCACTCTGACGTCCACATCAGAGAGCACCAGGTGATGCGTTAGGGGCACGTTATGTGCCCTATATCGTCCCCTAAACGCAACGTCCTGGTGTGTAAGTATCCTAAAGAGACACTGAAATAGAAAAAAAATATGTATGTGTAGTACAGCTAAGAAATAAAACATTAGGAGCAGAGACATACGTCTAATATTGTTTCCAGTAAGAGAGAGTTAAGAAACTCCAGTTGTTATTTATGCAAAAGAGCCCCTGACATTCACGACTATCAAAGTTGCAGAGAGCTCTGTCTTCTGAAGCTTATTATCTCAGCTGTCAGTCACTGTATTTTATATTTCTCTCCAGAGGAGAATTAAAAAGTTCACTGGGCTGCTCTGTAAAATCATTCAGAATGCTGAGTGGTGTATAAACTGCTAAGCCTAAACCAATTCATTATATCATATATTTTTTTTTGCTTCATTGTCTCTTTAATTACTTTTTGGAGGAAATTTATATATTTTTTTTTATTACAGGTGAAACTTGAAAAATTAGAATACAACGCAAAAGTCCATTCATTTTAGTAATTCAGCCTAAATTGACACTGAAGTGAAAAAATAAACTTATGATATAATGATTTGTATGTGTAGTACAGCTAAGAAATAGAACATTAGTAGCATAGAAAAGAGACTCCTATTTTTATGTTCAGTTATATAGCTTTTTTAAGCTACAGCTACAAACTACACACTGTATTTTAAAGGGAACCTGAAGAGAGTAAAATTATTTAAAATAACCACATGACATAGCTGTAAATGAATATTACATACTAACCTCCCCGTCAGTTCCTCTCAGAAGCTCACCATTTTCTTCTTACAGTGATCTCTTCCAGTTCTGACAAGATTTTGTCAGAACTGAAATATACCAGTTACTGTCAGTTATATATCAGCTACTGTCAGTTATAATTGAATGTGCAAGGTAATGTCCATGTTTCCCTATGGCTCAAGTGAGTGATATTACAGTTTAACAGTGAGCTGACCAGGAAGCTGTTATGGGGTAACGGCCATTTATAAAATGGAGGACAGAGATTTCCATTGATCACAGTGGGGAAATGGGACGCAGGAGAGGAGAAAGAGATTGAGGAGTAGACTACACGGGAGGCAAGTATGACCTGTGTATGTTTATTTTAACTTTTATTTTTCAGTTCAGGAACTCTTTAAAGAGAGACTGAAACCAATAAAAATAGGGCATTTTATTTACCATTTTTCTTTTGCCATATCAGCTATAAACTATAAAACAGAGCAGAACTAATGACCCTTTGAACTCCCCTGCAGTAAATGCTTATCTGAAGCTGTGTCTTACTGTTTCTTTGATGTATAAGTGAGTGTTAAAGAGGACCTGTAACCAAGGACTGAACTTCTTCCCAATCAGTAGCTGATACCCCCTTTCCCATGACAAATCTTTACCCTTTCTCCAATAGATCTATTCTGTATGGCTGATATTGTGGTGAAACCCCTCCCACAGTGTGATGTCAGGACTTACGTCCTGACAGTTTCCTGTTTGTGAACCTTGTTGCATCGTGGGAAATAACGTTTTATTCCAACTGCTAATCAACCAGTACCTCCCTCTCTGAATATGTATAGCTATAAAAAAAAAATCAGCTTTCAGCCTATCACATTGTTAGGGGGTGGGGTTCTAGATCATGGCAGTTGGTACTGTCTAGTTTTTTTTTTCATGTCTGCCAGTAGTAAAGATGATGACCTGTAGGCTGATTGTGGATCAAAAAATATGAACAAATTACGTGGCGAATATTAATAATGTCTTTATCTTTCTTCTATTTTTTTAACCTTTCGCTTTGCAATGTATCAATTAATATTTCCTCTTTTTTAATGTTTAATATTGTTATATTTAACTCATTTTTTAAAAGTTTTTAATAATTGTAATATTTAACTCAAAAAAACATGAAATAAATAATACAAGTTATTTATTTGACAAGTGTGCTATCCTTGATCTGGACAGTGACACCAAATAATCCCCCATTTTGGAATCTTTCCACCCGGAACACTTCACATGTTGTGTTTACCTTTTGGTGCTAGAGAATAAAATAGGACAAGTGAGAGTAAAAAAGAAATAATAATAAGAAAAAAAAATCCATTTCCACTTCATATCAAAGAAGATTTAGCGCCGCTGATTACATCTATTTGTTGTTGAGGGATAAATTCTCTTTTTTCCTGGTATGTTGAGAAATAATTGTCAGGCTGTTCTCCGTGTCTATCCTATTGGATTTTGATAAGAAGGCTATTCAGCTCTCATAATGTCTTCTATCCATTTCCAGCCAGCTTTTCACAGGTCTCTTTATTTGTCCCTAAAGCCTCCTCAGCCCCAGCTTTTCATTACAAGTCTCTCAGCTGGCTCTCCAGAGAGGCCGAGGCGGACAAGAGTGATAGATAGATAGATAACTCTATAGATTATCTCACACAGATGTTTTCTCTCCAGTAGCCCCCAGGCCATTCCTTCTGAGTAAACAGAGACCGAATAGAGTCTCTGCTGAAGGGAGGAACTCTCCGAGGACCAGTGACACCAAAGCCCAGGCTATTCTAAAAGGCTTTGGATGACTATAGCGCCATTCTTTGACTCCAGCCTTGGATCAAAAAACATTTATTCAAAGCGGCCTTTAAGGGAACACGTGAAAGACACCAGTGTTGCCATTAGAGTAGGTAACTGATCATATTCCGCTTAAACGAAAAATAAAAAATAAAATAAAAAAAGTTATACAAAAATAAGCTTGAAAAAAAAAAATACACTGTGGGTCAAACGAATGCTAATGGGCAGAGATTGCATAAAAATCTACTCATGTCAATGTGCCCTCAATCAGCCTCAGTCGGACTAGTGGAGCGACCTGGAGTTTATAGGCAAGTCTGTCTTCTCTAGTTATAATGGAAGACTGTGTACAGAATTAAGAATTAACAGGATCTATAAGGGATAGTCAGAAATTCCCATTTTCGCAAATATCAATTTCTGTTTTTCTGATTTTCAAGGAATATTTTATCAGTCATATTTGGTATCAGATAATGGAAAAAAAATTGGAAAAGCGAAAATCAGAAAAACTGAACATTTTGTGATTGCTCTAAAGTCTAAAAGTTCTAATTATTGATGAAAAATTCTGCATTCTCTGATTGGTGCAATGCATCCAAGTTTTGTGATTTGCAGAGTTGCAGTAAATTGGATTTCCACAAAATTAGGATTTTCAATTTCTGTTTTACAAATTCCGATTGGAAATGCCAATTTTGACTGAACTGCGGACAACCGAGGTGACGTGACATGATGAGATAGACATGGGTATGTACAGTCCCTTGCACACAAATAACTAGGCTGTGTTCCTTTTTTTCTTTCTCTGCCTGAAAGAGTTAAACATCAGGTATGCAAGTGGCAGTTCCTGTCAGTCAGGACTGGGTCAGACTATAGCATAACCCTCACTGATAAGTAATTACAGGCATAAAACACTTTCCTATCAGTGAATGGCTTCTGAGACCAGAGAAGAGATAAAAAGAATCAATAATTCATAGATTTGAGCTCTAGCATACTTCAATAAAGGTGTCATTGAGCAGAGGCAATGGAACAGTAAAAGTCTAGAAACTAGAATTATATATAAAACTGTGAGAGATCTAAAAAAAAGGTCATTTTAGGAGACTGAAGAGAGATGCAATTGTTTTTCTCACCAGTTTATTTTCACCTCGGATGTCCTTTAAGCAGAATTACATGCAAAGTCTTAAGGTGCCCATACACTCGTCAGATTGGCAGCAGATAGATAAGAAATGCATCTGATGATCTATCTGATGCGTTTTTAGAACATTTTTTTACCAGGATAGAATTCCAATAGATTTCAGTTTGAAATCTATTGAAATTCGATCTGATGGCATTTTTTTGCCATCAGATTTCCATTAAGGCCAATGCAAACTGATAAGCAATCTCATCAGATCGACCTAAATTTTCCATCCTGCCTGGTCGACGGAAATCCATTGAAATCGATCGAAATCGGCCATCGATCGGTCGATTGGCCAACCGATTTGCAAACGATCAATCGATCGGGATCGATCGGCCAGAAAATCGTCTGAGTATATGGGCCCCTTTAGGCTGGGTTACCAATGGCAGATGTACAACAGTGAGACCACAGTTTATCTGGGGCCGATACGCTGTGCCCCGTTGAGGCATATTCCTGATACTCATTGCTGTGCATCCACTCTCCTGTCACCGCTGCCACTGTTCCGGTTCCGCCATCCTGCTGCCAACATCGCCCGGCTCCACTGCACCGGACATTTGCTGGTATATAGTCCCAGCAGAATCAGGCTCCTGTTGGATTGTGAAAAAACAATAAGAATGCTGCCTAGCAACAGGGAGGATTCTCATTGGTCCACCAATCAGTGGACCAATAAGAATTATCCCTGTTGCTAGGCAGGATTCTCATCAGTGTTTTTATGCTATCCAATGGGATTCTACTTCTGCCACGACTCCGATGTTTGTTCCGGCAAGTGCCCCCTGCAGTGGAGCTGAGCGGTGTGGCGGCAGTAATGGAGGACCTGAGATGCATACTTGCACAAAGGGTGCTGGGAAATTTTGGCACAGGATGAAGCTGAAAAACCTCTCACCCTGCTATTGTAAATTTTCCGGCGGTGTTCATTACTATTCCCCTTCCAGGCCACCATGGACTCACAGGTAAGGTGCCATTCAGCAGCCATCTATTGCTGGAGTCTGAATTAAAGTTTTTTTGTCATTTGGACTCCGCCTTTTGCCAGCACTAAAATAAAGCACCGCTATAGCCATAATTTCACATTACAGTCTATGGCCGCGCCCCCAATGTCTGGCGCCCTTTTTGCCTCTCTCGCCTGAGTTGACTAAAGACACAGAAGACGGGTGAGTAGAGCAGGAATGTACGCGGCGACTGGAGCAGGAATGTACGCAGTGACCAGTCTAGTGAGAATGGATACTGTCCGTACACTTGCATGAGTCCACCAGCATCCGCTTCCTGGGCCATCCAGGAAAAATCGTGCAGGTTTCAAATTTGTGTTCTGCTTACTAGAGATGCTCCTTCGGGTTCCATCGGAATTTAATCTCTGCATTTCCGACCGGTAAACAGAATTCAGATTTCTGCGGATATGTCGCATTACTGCAGCTCGGTAATTACAGCCCAGGTAACTCAAAAGCATTGAACCAATCAGAAAATGCAGAGTCAACTCGGAAGTATTTGGCCAATGCAAAAAAGAACCATAAAATAGAACTGCTCCGAAATCGGAATTCGGAAAACAGAAATCCGTGGAATTGGTAATCGGCTCAAGCGGAAATTGGAGTTTTCACAGGATCAGAAATCGTCATTTTGGACCATCCCTACTGCTAACTGGAATGGCTTAACCACTTGAGGACCCACCCTTTACCCCCCCTTAACGACCAGCGCTGTTGTAGCTGATCTGTGCTGGGAGGGCTCTGCAGCCCCCAGCACAGATCAGCGTGCAGGCAGAGCGACCAGATCGCCCCCCTTTTTTCCCCACTAGGGGGATGATGTGCTGGGGGGGGTCTGATCGCTCCTGCCTGCGGGTGTTGCGGGGGGGGGCACCTCAAAGCCCCCCTCCGCGACAAAATCCTCCCCCTCCCTCTCCTACCTGGCCCCCCCTGGAGATCGGGGCTGCACAGGACGCTATCCGTCCTGTGCAGCCAGTGACGGGACGTCCCCTGTCACATGGCGGCGATCCCCGGCCGCTGATTGGCCGGGGATCGCCGATCTGCCTTACGGCGCTGCTGCGCAGCAGCGCCGTACAATGTAAACAAAGCGGATTATTTCCGCTTGTGTTTACATTTAGCCTGCGAGCCGCCATCGGCGGCCCGCAGGCTATTCACGGAGCCCCCCGCCGTGAATTGACAGGAAGCAGCCGCTCGCACGAGCGGCTGCTTCCTGATTAATCAGCCTGCAGCTGGCGACGCAATACTGCGTCGCTGGTCCTGCAGCTGCCACTTTGCCGACGCGCGGTATGAGTGCGCGGTCGGCAAGTGGTTAAACTGACCCATTGCAGACTGACAAATGCATCCAATGAAGAACATAGTAGCCATGGACATATCAGTCTCTCCTACGTACAAACGGTACTTTTTATGCTAGCATCCCGTCTCCATCTATCCATCCATCCTGTATCTCTCTCTCTCTTTCTATTGCTTCCTGACCATACCATCTATTGATTACTACCCTGATTCCTAGCCCAGAAGTTGCAAAACAGAAGGTATTTGCAATTAGGACTGCTTAAATCCGGATCCGGTGTCAAGCTTACCTGTCTGACGTCTTCTTCGTCCATCTCTGTCGCCTCCCACGATGCAGTCCACAGGTCGGTCACGTGACTACAAACACTCCCTCCTTCCAGTTTGAAGGAGGAAGTGTTTGTAGTCACGTGATGCGCGTGGAACACATCATAGGAGGCGACAGAGATGGACGAAGAAGGCGTCAGACAGGTAAGCTTGACCCCCCCCCCCCCCCCCCCCGCCTAGCCCGCACAGGTTTACTGGGAGATATCCGGATAGCAACTATCTGGGTTTCTCCCGGATCCAGATTTGAGCAGCCCTATTTGCGATGATTCAAGTTGGATTGAGCAGATGATATCTCCCACAATGCATCACTGCTGAATATGCAAAACATCTCTTTGTTTTCCCTGATAGCTAAACACACCTCCAGAACGGCTGGAATCCATTAATGTTTTAGCTTGTTAACATTCCAGCGGGTCCAGAGGTGTATTTAGCTATTTTAAGAAGGCACACTTCTGTTTCGCATAGCATTTTAGGTACCTTGTAGCCCCTCACACACTCCTGGGAGTTCTGGTTCACCATGAGCTTGCTGGGTAATCTGTAAGGGTTCGTTCACACTAAGGACGCTTTTGGCTTTTTTTTAAGCGCTGGCAATTTTCAAAAACATCCTAAAAGCGCTTGTGCAATGACTCCCTACGAGGGTGTTCACATATGAGCGGTTTGATTCTGATCCGCTCACCAAAGCGATGCCTGTACCATCTTTGGGGCGATTTGCCTCAATGGAAGTTATAGGAAAATTGCAAAACGCTTGAAAAAGCGCTTTGTATAGCGATTTCCCCGGCACTTTAAAGAACAAGCGACACCCATGCTAACCTAGAAATAAAAAACACATATATAAGTAAATAAATACTACTTCTACTTACATAACAGATGTATTGTGCTATCCACGTAATGATTCCTGTGAATTTTATAAAGGAAAAGCATAAAATCCTACTCTAGGCAGTGGCCATCTTGCCAAGCTAATGCTGACATCATATCCTCATTGACTCTTGTTCCCCCCCCTTCTCTTGCTCATTGTGTATTCATTAGCTGCCCTCCTCCCAGAGTCTTCAGACACTCCCACCGAGGTGTATAGTAGGAACTACACTGTCTTATCCTCCAATCACTGAGTGACCTCAGCCTTGCTTGTAAACACAAGTAATCAGAGGGTGTTTCTGATAAGCAGCTAGGCAGGGGAACTAGAAGAAATCAGCCGGCACCATCCGATGAAATGCTCTTTTGAATAGTTTATTAAAGCTCTCTCATCATAGCAGCAAAACGACGTTTCGGGGTAACTTCTCCTTTATCAAGTTGAATGACAGGTCTAACATGTTACTATCACATTGTTTTATATACCCACCATCCCCTCAAATCAGCCAATAGCGTGGCTGCACTCTTTCCACCAATCGCAGTTGCCGCTAGACGCGGACCTGATGGGGAACTATCTTGGTTTTAGGTGAACCAATCACCTATGTGCCGACACACCACATGATCGGAAGACAAGAGAGGACCAGCAGCTAGGCAGGGTAATAAATGGAAGAGGAGGAATAGATTATAGATAAAAAAAAATAACCCCCAGCATGCAAATGAATGGCAATAGCTATTAAAGGGCCAGTGCTCCTAAAGTATGTGATAACTACAAACCATAACAGCAGAAAAAGATTTGAATGCAGGATTAGCATCTTTATCACTTAATACACTCAGACCAGTTGCTGTTGAAATTTGATGTTTATGGTGACGATACCGCTTGAAGAATACATACATTGAATTTATTCTTTTACTGGTCCAAAGAGTTCACTTCCTGACTTGCGTCAGTGTCAGTAAATGAAAAAACAAATCCCTCTGCAAAAGCTCTTAGAAAAGCGCTTTACAAAAAAATCGCAACGCCCAAATAACCACAGGAAGCGCTAAGAATAATCGCGCACAAAATCGCAAAACCCTGGCGTCAGCGATTGAGATTTTAGATTTGTTAACAAGGCCTTACTCAGAAGTTGTCAGAAATGTTTAGTTAGTTAGTATATATGCGAACCTTGTCACCCTTGTGCAGAAATGTTTAGTTCGTTGGTATATATGCGAACCTTGTCACCCTTGTGCAGAAATGTTTAGTTCGTTGGTATATATGCGAGCGAAGAATTCGGAGTTTCAGTCTTATTATCTAGCAATGCTTCCCGTTTGCAGCAATCGCTTCCCATCCACAATTGAACTATTTACCTTACTGGCCTGACGTTTCTGACCTCTTAACTATTAAACTGTCCAGTCCATCCCTAAATGAATTTACGAGCACATAAACCCCGGGCACCATTATACAAGGTGGTTTTAGTGAATGACAAATTTTACATGAGACTGTCAGGAGAAGCAATTTACAGAAGTAGTATTTTCTGTTCGCCGCTGTCACACCATGACTTGCAGCCGCTCAATCATACTG
The DNA here is from genome assembly GCF_040937935.1 of Hyperolius riggenbachi. Taxonomy (NCBI): domain Eukaryota; kingdom Metazoa; phylum Chordata; class Amphibia; order Anura; family Hyperoliidae; genus Hyperolius; species Hyperolius riggenbachi. The sequence goes on along the minus strand of NC_090651.1, from coordinate 14,065,721 downwards.
TGACGACTGCATCAAACATGTCAAGCTCTTCACTGAGGACATTTCAAAATCCATCTTAAAGTGACCCTTTGTCCAAATCCTGCGACATAAGTGAAATAGCAATGGCGGAAGCAAATATTCAAATCCCGACATGACCAATGGTTGGTACGGCATCGCAAACGAGGATTGTGCTTTACAAATAAATGGTACAGTAATAATGAGAAACTGAGTTTCTCTCATTGGTCTAACAATTCTGTATTGTATACCAATGTCTATATGTTATGTTATCTGTATTATCTGTATAACAAGAGTCTTGGTTACGGGGATTGGCTGATGCCGGATTAAGTAAGCTTTCTGGTTCCTTCAGACTCTATGTTAAAAATATGCCCAGGTAATACAGTCCTGCTACCCCCACCCTATGGAGCTCCCTTCCACGCCTCCTCAGAATCGCTCCTTCCTTCAACACCCTCAAGCAAGCCCTCAAAACACATTTCTTTACAATGGCCTACCCCTGCCATCTACCTCACTTGTACTCTCTCAGTCAAGCACTTTTCCAGCCATACCTTATGTGTCCCTCCCCACCCTTTAGATTGTAAGCCTTTAGCAGGATCCTCCTCCCCTTAAGGTGGCCACACACTTATAGATTTGCAGCAGATTCGACCATCAGATAGATTTCGGTCAGATGCCTGTCAAGTTGAATCTGACAGGATTATATTTGATGTGTGCCACACACTAGGAACAGATTTCTAATAGATTTCAGCATGAAATTTATTGGAAATCGATCAAAATGCGTTATTGGCCCATTAGGTCCAATGCAACTCTATAGGCCATCGACCCAGATTTTCCATCCAGTCAGGTCAAATCGATCAAAATTGGCCACAAATCGATCGATCGGCTGATTCGATAGAATCGATTTCCGATTGAATCAAATGATCGATGGCTGAAATCAACCAGTGTATGGGCTCCTTTAGTGTGTCCTCAATTTTGTAACCACAGCAATGACACCCTTCTCATGGACTAACTTGGACTTTATTTGCTGGGTCTCTGTAAAATGATTTGCTGGGTCTCTGCATGTATAACCGTGTGCTAACTCTCTGTCTGTCACCCCTTGTTTACAATGCTGGAGGGCCTTGTCCCAGCTCTGGCTGGTAAGTTGAGATCTCTACTGTATTATGTACCCTGTGTCTGTTTCATACGCTATACAGTGTGATGAAAGTAGAAGAGTGCAAAGATAGGTTGGCACTAGATGCATAGACAGGCAGATCCAGGGGGTAGCAGGTGGACAATCCGTGCCTCCGGATCAGCAGACAGCAATATGACCAGTAAAAAGAAAAGTTAGGTATCCGAGCACCAGCCAGCAGTAATGCTTAAATCACACCTTTTATTACATCCACCTGGAATTCCAGATAACGATATGTACAGTCGGCCTGACAGCCGTTTCGCAGGAACACCTGCTTCTTCAGAGGCAGAAGCAGGTGTTCCTGCGAAACGGCTGTCAGGCCGACTGTACATATCGTTATCTGGAATTCCAGGTGGATGTAATAAAAGGTGTGATTTAAGCATTACTGCTGGCTGGTGCCCGGATACCTAACTTTTCTTTTTACTGGTCTATACAGTGTGATGGGATATGTTTTTGCTTCATAAATCAATAATATTTTGCAGTTTTATCATTTTATAAATTAATATAAAGTGACGTAGAAATGATAAGATGTGAACCATTGAATTATTCCAGAACTTTCCGTCGCCTTCAAGAAAACCACACTTGCGAATAAAAAAGGGTTGCAGAATGGCTACTGATGTGTCCAATAGTACAAGAAAAGATCCCGCTGAGCCCCAGACAGCCGCGAGTGAGTTATAGCGAAGAGTTAGGTGAAAAGTTCAACTCTATACACGCTGGCCCTTTCCGTGCAGGTCAGTAAGTGGTCACAATGTGTCCCCCCAATGCACAGTCACAGCTCCATGCTTTCTGTACGGCTCACTGTAGTTACATTGCATGAGTCGGAGTAAGAAGTAGAATCTAAACATTTTACAGTTACAGGTTCCCTATATTTCCAATGCCTCAGCTGTGCCAAAATCAGCAAATAAACAGATGAAGATAAAAACAAACAAAGAAGAAAAACAATGGACAAAAACACTGCAAAGTAAACACAAAATTATGCAAACAAAAAATAACAAAAACAAGGAAAGTGACTAAAGACTAAAAAAACAAAAACTGAATGCTAAGGCCCCGTTCATACTGTCAACGTTTACAGAATGCATACAAATTCAATGAAACGCAAGCTGAAAACCGCATGCGTTTTTCTTGCGTTCAAATGCAGTTTCTATTGCGTTTTGCACACACACGTCACACAGGAAACAGAAAAGAATTAAGGGAAACGCAGAGGGAAACATATGCTAAAAACGCAATAGTACGCGTTTTTGATACGCAACTATAGACTTTCATTGAGTCAGTTTCTGTGCGTGACGCACAGAACTGCATGCAGCAATGCGGATGAGAAACGTATGCGTCTCATACGCATACATGTGAACGAGGTTATTAGAAAACATTAGTAGCCATTTCTATGCGCAAAGTCCCGTATGCGTTCTGTAAAAACGACTAGGAACGCACATAGTCTGAACGGGGCCTAAAGACAAAGCACAGGCGGAATTAATCAGAAAAAGGAAAGTGCAAAGATTGAAAAAAAAATTAATTAAATTAAAGTTTACTTCGGAATGAATGAAAATAATTCTAGCATCAATTTCCTAATGAAAACTCCGGTTTTCAAAATAAAAAAAAATTAAAACAAGCCATTATGAAATGGCAGCGGAAACGTTTAAAGAATAAAATATAACCCCTAATCCTGAAGTTTATACAAGTTTGTATGAAGAAATAAACAACGTCATGAGCGCATTGCTGGACATCGTTCCGGGCCCAGCTAATGCAGGATGATTTACTATCGCAACCCAAACGCATGTGAAGGACGGTGCCGCCCCCTCTTCAGTCACACGCCGCGCTGCCAAGTGATGTCATCGCAATGCTATTCACATCAATGCTATTACATGGCCGGGACTCACAGCCACATCGCTGTCCATTAATACAGCATTTCCCTCACAGTGCGGAGTCATCCGCAGCACTGTCAATACTCGCATCCTCCTGGTGGAAGTCATGTGACTAAACCTCAGCAGCCAATCGCAAAGCAGGCTTCCCCACTCTAAGGAGGCTGAACGGAAGAACTGGTTGCTCTGGGTTACAGCCTATGGCTGCAGATGTGTTGTATAACCAAAATAGAATCGGTTTCAGATTGGTTAGGACAGTAATCTGCAAACTTGGCTCTCTAGCTGTTAAGGAACTACAAGTCCCACAATGCATTTGCCTTTTATGAATCACGAAGATTGGATCATTAGTGGCCACATTTAGGCAGGAAGTTTTGGCTCTGAAATGATACCAGTGACTGGTGAACTTTAAAGAGAACGGAAGGAAGCTGCCTTATTTATTTCCTGTTAAATACCAGTTGCCTGCCAGTTCTGCTGGTCTATTTGGCTACAGTAGTGTCTGAATTACACACCTGAAACAAGCATGCAGCTAATCTTGTCAGGCTTGTGTCAGAAACAACTGATCTGCTGCATGCTTGTTCAGGGTCTATGGCTAAACTAATAGAGACAAAGAATAAGCAGGGGAGCCAGGCAATGTGCATTATTTAAAACTAGCTGATGGCCCAGCATTGCCCGTGTATGTATTTGGCTGGTGTGGTCTCCGTCCACTTTTTCTAACCCTAACACACAATTACTCAATGACTGAGTTTGTCAGCTTTGCGGCCTTTGGCATCAATTTGCATTGAAATGAAACAAATCTGATTGGCTGTTTGTGGCTCCACCCCCTTTTCTGAATTTGAATCCCAGTGACCCAATGAGCAACTATATCAGGTTTGAGGCATCTGCTATGAACAGTGCAAGAATGGCACCAATTAAATATTCCCCTTGAAAATCAATAGGTGAATTTGATTGGCTTTTGTAGGCTCCACCTACTAGTAATCCCATTCACCCAGTGACCAACTGTGCAAAGTTTGAGAACCCTGCCAATAACAGTGTAAGAACGGCTGCAGTTTACATTTTCCCAGTGAAATTTGTATTTGTCTCCACCCACTTTTGGGGATAAAAAGCATCCTATACTTTATTCCAGGTAATGTGTTATGTGTGTGCCAAATTTCATTCAAATCCGTTCAGCCATTGTTGCGTGATCGAGTAACAAACATCCAAACTTTCACATTTATAATATTAGAGAGATTAAATAAATATGGCATCCTCCTTGTCGCTCTCACTTCTGATTCCCTTTAAATTGCCTGACCTAGGCATTGCCATAGACATAATGTTATCATGTCTATGGCCGCACAGAAGTGTAATTCAAGTACCGGCGATCGCTGGACCCCAAATGACTTCTCCCTGCGAGTTGGAATAGTATTTAACGCAGCCCAGAATTTGTGCAGCAGGGGGAGCAGTTATTCGAGTCACCCTGCGCCAAAATGACAGGCAGCGAAACGCCGTGTACATGTTCAAGAGTACCAAATCCAGAAGATGATCGAGACAGTCACGTCAAGTAACGTTTTTTTATATACAGTAAAGGGGGACAGAGGACAGTAATGGCAGCTTTTATATTTATCACAATACGGGTTTCCTCGAGTCTCGATTTATGAAAAGTACAAGACTTGCTTCTAGAACTCTGACAGCCCATTGGTTGGAGCATGTCCACAAATATTGCTCCGCCCACACAAAGGTTCTCGCTGCTCGATACAGATAACTAGCTCACAATGCATTGAAGTACAAGAAGGGAAGTCATGTTGTCAGTCTGATGTATTGGAGATGAAACCATGCGTTTCCTACCTTCTGGAGGCAGCCGTCCTGTGACGTCACTTCCGGCTCCGGCAGAGTTTGCTACGAAGGAAAAGAAGAAAAAAAAGTATTATTAAAGAGAAACCATAATGGCATAAAGTAAAATGCGGTAAACTAGGATACGCATTACTGTAATTTTCCTGGTTCAGCATCAGAAACAATTCCTATATCCATATATTACAGTATATTGGTATGTAGCTCCGCCCTCTCACTGAGGCTTAAAGGACCACTGTCGCGAAAATCTTAAAATGTAAAATATATGTAAACATATACAGATAAAAAGTACTTTTCTTCCACAGTCAAATGAGTCAAATTACTTTTCTCCTCTGTTTAGGTCACTTACAGTAAGTAGTATAAATCTGACAGAACTGACAGGTTTTGGACTAGCCCATCTCCTCATGGGGGATTCTCAGGGTTTTCTTTATTTTCAAAAGCACTTAGTTAAAGAGAAACTCCGAGCAAGAATTGAACTTTATCCCAATCAGTAGCTGATACCCCCTTTTACATGAGAAATCTATTCCTTTTTACAAACAGACCATCAGGGGGAGCTGTATGGCTGATATTGTGGTGAAGTCCCTCCTACAAAGAAATTCTGAGTACATACTCCTGGCAGTTTCCTGTCTGTGAACCTTGTTGCATTGTGGGAAATAGCTGTTTACAGCTGTATCCAACTGCCAAAACAGCATGCCGCAGCTACATCACCTGCCAGCAGTAAAAATGGCACAATGTAATAAATGTCAGAATGTAAATCAGGGATTTAAAAGATTTTACAACGGGCAAAAACTGACAATCATTTATACATAATTATTGTAAAAATGAAGCACTTTTTTTATTACATTATTTTCACTGGTGTTCCTCCTTAAGGGCAGTTGCTCCGTCCAACTGCCAAAAAAAAATCTGTGTAGCTAACTGGGAGGCTGGCCAGCATCTTATTATAAATCTTTTTCACGGAGTGTCTTTATAAGGAATAAAAGCCTTGCTGAGAATCCCCTATGAAGAGATGGACTAGCCCAAAACCTGTCAGTTCTGTCAGATATCTACTACCTACTGTGAGTGACAGCAACATAGGAGAAAAGTCATTTATGGCTCATTTTACTGCGAAAGAAACATGCTTCTTCTTTGTATGTGTTTACATATATTTTAAATGTTACAATTTTTGCGACAGTGGTCCTTTAAAGAGAACCCGAAGTGGGTTTGAAGATTATTATCTGCATACAGAGGCTGGATCTGCCTATACAGCCCAGCCTCTGTTGCTATCCCAAACCCCCCTAAGGTCCCCCTGCACTCTGCAATCCCTCATAAATCACAGCCACGCTGCTGACAAACAGCTTGTCAGAGCTGGCTGTGTTTATCTCTATAGTGTCAGTCTGCTGCTCTCCCCGCCTCCTGCAGAACTCCAGTCCCCGCCTGCATCCCTTCCCTCCCTGCTGATTGGAGGGAAGGGACGGGGGCAGGGACCAGAGCTATGCAGGAGGTGGGGGAGCAGCTGAGACTGACACTACAGATGTAAACACAGCCTCACAGCACGGCTGTGATTTATGAGGGATTGCAGAGTGCAGGGGGACCTTAGGGGGGTTTGGGATAGCAACAGAGGCTGGGCTGTATAGGCAGATCCAGCCTCTGTATGCAGATAACATTCTTTACACACACCTCGGGTTCTCTTTAAGCCTGATACAGACCTTCAATTTTAAAGAGCCAATTACTGATCAATGTAACCATCTCCATGTAGTATGAGAGCTTATCTACACAATCTGCTCATAGTAATCTGTTAACCCTCCTACTCCATAGAGATGGGTAAAATTGGCCAATCATTGCCCAATCAAATCTGAAGGTGTGGACTGGGCTTACGGTTGTGGACTCTAGATGTTGTTATATATCTCACACACCTCGACATCCCTGATCTGGCTATAATATTGTACATTGCTATTCTATTATGTTGCTAATTGTTTGTAGAATGTCACCAGTCCAAGACAGAAATACACTCTTGCCAGTTATGAACACCCACATTGGCGTAATACCTTAAAGAGACTCTGTAACAAAATGTTCAGCCTTAGTTCTTCTATCCTATAACTTCCTTTGCCTGATCTAATGTGCTCTGGCTTACTGCAGCCTTTCCTAATTGCACAGTGGCTGTGTTATCTCTGTTATATGATCTAATCTGTTTTCTTCTGTCAGCTCTGTCGGGTTAAGGCTGGAATGTGTGGAATGTGCAGGGCTGCTTGTGATTGGATAGAAGCGATACACACCCTCTGCAGGCCCCCTGCACACTCTGTATGACTCACACACTCTGCTTATGTGAGCCTATCATAAGCTGGTTAGTTTGTTTGTAAATACTGCCTAAAAATGGCAATTACAAGCCAGGATTGCAGCAGAGAGTGGCAGAAACAGCACAGAGGGGCCCAGGAGAACATAATGAATAGAATGGTATGCTTTTTGCGGTAAAAATTTTAGAGTACAGATTCTCTTTAAAAGAACAGTTGTTCATGCTGCCATTTTGAATTATTTTTGGCAACTTTCAGAGAGTTATGTTTTTGTATATAGCTTTCAGATGGATGTCATATGCTTTGCTGTATTATTAGCTGGGGCGAGCCCCTTTTTTTTTTTTTTTTTTTTTTTTGAGATGACAGATTTTCTTTAATGATCCCAACAGTGACATCCAGAGAATATTTCAATTGGCAGTCTTTACATATGATCTGACCCTCATCTGATTCATTGATTAGCTGTGTCATGATTTATTAGCCTTTTAAGTACCATATTGATTGAAGCAATGCAATCTGAACACACCTTGTCAATAAAAGAACTCAATAAAAAGAAAGTAATACTGTATCAGTTGTGGGGTATAGTGAGGGCCAGCGAGATGCACCTCTGTGAAATGGAGTATTGTAGTTGTCCTTTCAGGACCTAAACAAAGAAGATGACCTTTCAGTCCTGCTCTACTAAAAATGAGATCCTCAAGTGTTTAAAGTGAATGGGAACTGCATTTAAAAAAATGAGACAGATACTTACCCAAGGAGAAGGAAGGCTCTGGGTCCTATAGAGCCTTCCGGCTCCTCTCCTGGTCCCCTCGTTCCAGTGCTGGCTTGCCTGGAGGCAGTATTTGACTAATTTAGTTAAATACTGCTTTACCCATCCGTAGGAGGCTTCAGAAGTCTTCAGGGAGCCCGAGTGCTCCTGAAGAAGGGCGGCCCTGTACTGCGCCTGCGCAAGCACGCTCTCTTGCACGCTCACGCCTGTGCAGTATGGAGCCGCACGTCTTTGGGAGGACACTGCTTCCGAAGACTTCCAAATACCCTTTCGGTGGGGACATGATAGAGGACACCGAGAGAGGAGACGGAAGGCTCTATACGACCCAGAGCCTTCCCTCTCCTTAGGTAAGGGACGTTAAAGTCGCACATTAGAAAATTGAATAACGCAGACTAACGCACAGCAATACTAAGTCTGTGCGACATTCACAGTGCACACATTGCGTTGTGTGTAAAGTGTAGCAATATTTAGAAAGTGCTGCATGCTGTGTGTTTAGCAATACATTTGCTGCGTTATGTGTGTTGCACATGCTCAGTAAGGTTTAAAAAAAAAAAAATGTAACGCATGAGCTGTTTTCGTTCCATCAGTATGTGACATAAACGGCGCACCAAATGCAGAGCTAAAGAATGTACTATAACGTCCAAGTTATAGTCTTTCAATGCGTTGCATTAGGGGCACGTTATGCGACCTTAACGTCGCATCAAACGCAACGTCCCACTGTGAAAGAGGCCTTAATCTAGTGCAGTATTCATGGTGTTATAGAGGTGTTAATAAGACAAAGAAATGGGTACACTTTTCTGGTTGTCCAAGATGCAACAAGTATAATCCCATGAGGGGGTGGTAAATATGGTCGGTTGGTTGGTCCGTCCGTCCCTCCCCCTCCCAAAAAAATGACATTTTTAATTGGCAAATTAAATTTTTAGATTTTAATTTTTACAAAGAGGTACTGGTCATTTTAAATTTCAAAAAAAAGCACAATTTGGGACTCTTTCCATTTTTTCCATTACCAAGGTATACATTCTGAACAGGGATTAACAACTTTAAGCTTTGACAACTCTTGCAGCAACCAATGACGTTACAGCTGTTCCGAGTTATCTACGGTTACAAATAAAGGAACTCGCTTTCGAAAAAGAACATTATTTGGCAAAAGTTATAGCATAATAAAATGTAATAAGGACCACCTTGATATGTCTTTATGTTTCAGAAACCTGCTGCATAGTGTCCAGCCAATGAGGAGTTCAGTCAGTACTCTCTAAATCTAAATCTAAAGATATGCTAACTGTGTTACCTGGGAGAACAGAAACAAAAATCATCACTTGTCGCTTTTGTAACGATTGGTGTCAGCACGCAGAGAGAATCTGATTATTGGTGATCTGCAGTATCACCAAGAGTGCAGATATATGCCTTATAATTGATGATCTGCAGAATCACCGATAATACAGATATATTACTAACCTCTGGACACCTATAGGTAGGTGAGTGTTTGGTGTAACAGTAGTACTTTGAGTAATGCACCTGCAGAGCAGGTGATAACAGGCAGTAAAGGAATACTGCTCTTGAGGGCACAGGAACCTTCCAGCAGCCTGAGACTCTCCAAGGGGTGGAGTCAGACTGGAGGTAGGAAGGACCAGAGAGTGAGTGACACCTGAAGGTGGATGTCACTATCTGATCTGGAGACTATCTCTTAAGAGGAGAGATAGCTCTCGAGGTCGGGCACGCCTGGTCGGCAACACACGGACATATAAAGTACAAAGACAGAAGGCTGATTCGGTATCCAAGGCAAGCAGGGTCTGGCAACGGAATATCAGATATGCGAGGTACCGATATACTAACTACCTACCTACCTACCAACACTGAGCACTATACTGGGGCACTATGCTAGCTATACTGGGCACTATACTACCTATACTGAGCACTATGCTAGCTATACTGGGGCACTATACTAGCTATACTGAGCACTATACTAGCTATACTGGACACTTTACTAGCTATACTGAGCACTATACTAGCTATACTGAGCACTATACTAGCTATACTGGGCACTATACTAGCTATACTGGGCACTATACTAGCTATACTGGGCACTATACTAGCTATACTGAGCACTATACTAGCTATACTGAGCACGATACTAGCTATACTGGGGCACTATACTAGCTATACTGAGCACTACCTACCTATACTGAGCACTATACTAGCTATACTGAGCACTATACTAGCTATACTGAGGCACTACCTACCCATACTGGGCACTATACTAGCTATACTGGGACACAATGGGGGGATCAAGCGGCCTGCATCAATCCAGCATTTCCTACCCCCGGCTTATATGGGGGTCAATCATTTTTTCCTGGTTTTTCGGGTAAAAAAGTGTGTGTGTGTGTGTGTGTGTGTGGGGGGGGGGGGGGGTCCGCTTATATGCGGGTCGGCTTGCTTGCGAGTATATATGGGTAATTTGTTTTTAAAGCTGTATCAAGTAAAGAATATGTACACAAGATAAGCTTAACAGCAGTTCAGATGCGGGTTCTCCCTGCAGAAGAAAGAGTCAGCCCTGTGATGTAACCCTTTGAATGCTGTTTTACTAAAAAAAAAAAAAAAACATTGTGTTAGTATATTATATTACACTATATAATGTGCTTCAGCGCTGCGTAATATGTTGGCGCTTTATAAATACAATAAATAATAATAATAATAATAATTATATGCTATAAATAATCTTTTAGAGCAAAGAAGAAATTCTGGGTTATATTCCGCTTTAACATACATAGCAATTTTGGTGATACTAGGATGTATGTAAATTTGGCACAACATTAAGTGACAATTACGCAAAATTACAGTTTACGGATTACGTGTACAAACAACAAATTACAATTTTACCCGAAATTTCACATAACGATTTTGCATCATAATTGCGAATTCCGAATGCGAAATTTACAGATGGATCCATGGCTTCCTTTAGTGGTGGTTGACCTGGAGACTCACCACCAGGGTGTCCAGGAGAGGTAAGGAAACCTCGGGCAGCCCAACACTTTAGAAGTAACACCCATTGACGTTAGCGTTTAATGATGTGTGCCCTCGAAGGCCGGGTAAGCGACGGAGATGCTTCTAGAGACGATGTGACAATATCGCCATGTGACTCGTATAAAACAACAGTTTATAAATTAGGAATTCTTCAGCTGTGGTGGAAGCTGAACTTGATTATATTCCAGAGACAGATCAGAAGGACCCCATTAGAATGGTAATGTTATCCCCTCTCCTCTACCAGGCTAGATAAACTGTCACTGAAGAGAAGAACTGTGAGATTATGGGGTTTGATGTGCACTTAATGCAGTATTTCATTTTTCGGACACAAGTGAAAAAAAATAAACTCCAGCGGCTGGTTCTCCATTTCCAATCCACCGGGAAAGCTTTTACACTGTTTATACGATGTTAACACACTTTTCTAAACACTTCCCAACGTATACATTGTTTGTGCGCGTCATGTGGTTCGAATTAAAATCTGGTGCGTGCCTAAATTCCAGCCTTACTTTGTGGTCCCGGCTTGCTTGTCCAGCAGACCCGGAACATGCTGGCTCTGATAGCCGGTGATTCAATGAACCTACGGCTCAGCCATTGGCAGTTACAGTCAATCGGTGGTTGTAGAAACAGGAGACCAAATCTGAGACTGTCGAAAAAATTCACCAAGAGGATGAAGGTCCTTTTTTTAAACTTTTTTTTTTTTTTTAAATGTTCACAGGTCTTGTAGAGTGCAAGCCTGGCCACTGGGGGGGGGGGGGGGGGGGGGGATCTGCACAATAATATGGGCTGATAGTGTATTATATGTATTATAGTTATATAGTCAGATACCTCAGGACACCTTCACAGGTCTTGTGGAATCCAGGCCTGGCCACTAGGAGGAGCTGCACTATAGTATAGGCCGATATCTGATTATACATTCATAATACATATAATTCACTATCCCAGGACACCTTCACATGTCTTGTAGAGTGCAAGCCTGGCCACTGGGGGGGATCTGCACAATATTATGGGCGGATAGTGTATTATATGTATTATAGTTATATAGTCAGATACCACAGGAAATCTTCACAGTTCTTGTAGAATCCATATCTGTCCACCAGGGGGAGCTGGACTATATTGTAGGCCGTTATCTGATTATACATTCATAATACATATAATTCACTATCCCGGGACACCTTCAGAGGTCTTATAGAATTTATGTCACCAACACCACCACCACCACTAGAGGTACTATATTGTAGGCTGATAGTGAAGTATATGTACTATAGATATACGGTCACATACCACAACCTTCATAGATCGTGTGAAGCCCGGGTCTGACCACCAGGGGGAGCTGCACTACAGTATAGGCCAGCACTGGGCAAACTACCGTCTTCATCTGGCTCGTCGATTGGCAGCCAGATTCCTCTCTTTCCCCCCTCCCTCACTGCAGAGTGGCAAGCGGGCGATTAGCAGGGTTAATGCTTACGCTCTCGCTGCTTCCTGTGTCGCGTCTCCATGGTAGCTGTGTCATGTGCACATCGTCACATGACACGCCAGCGTATATATAATATATATATATATATATATATATATATATATATATATATATAGTCAGATACCACAGGACACCCTCAAAAGTCTTGCGAAGTCTAGGTCAGACCACCAGGGGGAGCTGCACTATATTATAGGCTGATCGCGTATTATATGTATTATAGATATATATAGTCAGATACCACATGACACCTTCACAAGCCTTGCGGAGCCAGGCCTGGATGGGTCAGATTTGTGCTGGCAGCATAAAGGAGAGCTCCGCAGTATTACACACGTTATCCGGACGTTTTGTCTGATCAGTTCCCATTCCTCCTCCCGCAGCCTCCGCAGTGCTACTGTCAGGTGTGTGTTTGTGTGTGTCCCGGACTCCCTGAAAGAAATGGTTATTTTTTAGCTAAACCTTTCTTTGCAGGACATAATCTCTTAATCGCCCGCTGAATCCCGGCCTCAGCATCACAAGGAGAGAGAAGGAAATAATGTACACTATGGCCAAGATGGATGACCCTGCCTCCCTCCTTCAGCAAATATTAATCCAGCATTGAATGGAATGCATGCTACCGAGATTGGCTGGAAATAGTGCTAACGGCTCAAAAGAGAAAAAGTGCCAATCTAAATAGGGATACATGTTATAGCTGCGTTCCAGACGCTTCGTTTTATCTGTATTTCATATGAGGTTACTAGTTATACCTTAAATTGTTTATTAAAAAACAAAAAGGTAAACACTTGCTCTACCAATTCATAGATCGTCATTACCTCCTCCTCATTGACCTACAGATGCCTGCTCCTGAAACACTCTGAAACACTCACTCTTTAGTCACATGGGGACACAGATGGGAGGGATTACTCTGTTGGCTGAAACCACGCCTCCCTGCTGGCTGCCTCCTGGAGGAGCATGGACACAGACTGGCTCTATGGGGGAAAGAAGAGAGCATGAACCTAGAGATTGCTATGGATAAACATTAGGGAAGGTGTTCCCCCTTTTTATTTTGCCAAAAAAGTAACATTTTAAAAAGTTTTTTTCAAGTGCATAATTGGTCTCTGCCCCCTTAAGGACCAGAGACCGCTGGTACAAGAAATAGCAGAATAACCATCAATACAGACGAATCGCAGCACATACCCGCCGCACGTCAGAAACCTGGACCACCCACTCTGCCGTCTCTATGATGGCAGAGTTCCTGTGAGCCGGTCAGGAGCCGCTTTCATTGGCTCCTGGCCCTACCTGACCCTAGAGAGGCTCCAGCCTCAGGGCGCAGTGTAGGAGGGGCGCAGGGCAGGGATGAGGCAGGGTGAGAGAGGATCCAGCCTCAGAACGCAGTGTAGGAGGGGCGCAGGGCGAAGCAGAGGCGAGAGAGGCTCCAGCCTCAGGGCGCAGTGTAGGAGGGGGCTCAGGGCTGGGCCGAGGCAGAGGTGAGAGAGGCTCCAGCCTCAGGGCGCAGTGTAGGAGGGGGCGCACAACTCACTCAGCTATCATTCCCCTATTGTGTTTGAAGCAGAGAGAAATAAGAAAAGAGGATACATGGCAGTGACTGCAGCCAGATAACTAGAGATTAAGGTGTTGGGTGACGCCTCTTAGTCTAATAGCAATCAGTGTGTGACGGCTGGGGTGGGAGGGATGCAGGGGCGGACTTTAGTGTCTCAGCCTTGGGTGCTGGAAGGGCTCCACATTCATTTTACCTAAAACTGTCCCTGGTCTTATGACAAAAGTACTCCAAACAGAGTACCGTTTCCACGGTTGCAAAGAGGAGCAGCTTCAGCTTACTGTTGATTTCGGGAATGAATAGCTATGTTGGATGCAGAGATGTAAGGACTGGTTCAGACGGGCTTTCAACGGAGTTGCGTTTTTGCTGATGCTAAACATTTCTCGCCAAATGAGCAGAGGAACGTCTGACATTGGTTCCCGTTATTCGGTCGTCGCGTTACAGAGAAGCGTCAGACTTAGCCGATCCTGGACCCGATATGTAGCGCTCAGGATGAGACGACGGCATTGAGTGCGGTGTTTGTGAGAATGCTGGGAAAAGCCTTGTCCATTCATTAGATTGAGCGAAAAACGCCATGACCGTGGGTTTAACCACTTAATGACAAGCAGACTTACAAAAAAATGTCCTGCTAGAGCCTCCTAACGGCTCCAGGACGTTTTTATAAGTCAAACAGTGCTGCTGCCGCTGTGCGCATGCGTTCCCGCGAGCGTGCACGCGAGTTTAGTGAAAAAAAAAAACAGAAAAAAATACACCTTTATTTTCAAATACTATATTGTCACCATACTTTGTACTAGGGACATAATTAAAATCTTGTGATAACCAGGACAAATAGGCAGATAAAATGTGTGGGTTTTATGCACAGTAGCAGTGTTTATATTAAAACTATAAGGGATGAAATTGGAGAAATAGTGTATTTTTTCATGTTCTCCTTGTTTTTCCCTTTAAAATGCACAGAAAAAGTAATTACTGAAAACAAAGATCAACCCCAAAAAGTGGTGGTGAAAAATACAAGATATAGATCATTTCATTGTGATTAGTAGTGATTAATGAGAACCCGAGGTGGGTTTGAAGAATGTGATCTGCATACAGAGGCTGGATCTGCCTGTACAGCCCAGCCTCTGTTGCTATCCCAAACCCCCCTAAGGTCTCCCTGCACTCTACAATCCCTCATAAATCACAGCCACGCTGCTGACAAACAGCTTGTCAGAGCTGGCTGTGTTTATCTCTATAGTGTCAGTCTGCTGCTCTCCCTGCCTCCTGCAGAGCTCCAGTCCCCGCCTGCATCCCTTCCCTCCCTGCTGATTGGAGGGAAGGGACAGGGGCAGGGACCGGAGTTATGCAGGAGGCGGGGGAGCAGCTGAGACTGACACTACAGATGTAAACACAGCCTCACAGCACGACTGTGATTTATAAGGGATTGCAGAGTGCAGGGGGACCTTAGGGGGGTTTGGGATAGCAACAGAGGCTGGGCTGTATAGGCAGATCCAGCCTCTGTATGCAGATAACATTCTTTAAACACACCTCGGGTTCTCTTTAAGCTATTGGCAAATGAAAGGGATGAGCACTGAAAGGTGAAAATCGCTCGTCCGTTAGGGTAAAAACCCCTTTGGGGTGAAGTGGTTAACTCCCATTTGAACTGGCCCTAAATGACATGGAATTTTAATTTTTACCATTAAATTGAAACAAACGATCTATACTAATGGACATCAAAAGTGAGACATATATAGAGGCTGACATTTATTTCCTCTTAAACAATACCAATTGCCCGGCTCTCCTGCTGATCCTCTGCTTCCAATACTTTTAGCCATAGCCCATGAACAAGCATGCAGCAGATCAGATGTTCTGACTGAAGTCTGACTGGATTAGCTGCATGCTTATTTCAGGTGTGTGAGTCAGACACTACTGATGCATGGAAGATCAGCAGGACTGCCAGGCAACTGCTATTGTTTAAAACAAAATAAATATGGCAATCTCCATATACCGCTCACTTAAAGAGAACCTGAAGTGACAAGTATAAGGAGGCTGCCATGGCTGCCCTGCTGATCTATTCAGCTGCAGTAGTGTTTGAATCACACCAGAAACAAGCATGCAGCTAGTCTTGTCAGATCTGACAATGTCAAGAACACCCGATCTGCAACATGGTTGGTCAGGGGCTATGGCTAAAAGTATAAGGGCTCGTTTCCATTAGTGCGGGTGGACGGGATCGCAGGCGAATCCCATGAGCCGTGCCATGCACGGCTATGGGAATCGCAGCCTCCACCACGAATTCTGTAGGGGGTTCCGGCCGAATCGCTACTGCAAGCAATTCGGCCGGCGGCGCAGTTATCCCCTATGGCAGAGTTTCCCCGCGCGATTTGCCTGCGGGGAAACTCTGCGGATTCGCGCCTGTTTCCGCGACAGTGGAAACGGGCCCTTAGAGGCAGAGAATCAACAGGGCTGCCAGGCAACTGGTATTGCTTAAAAGGAAATAAATATATATGGCAGCCTCCGTATCCATCTCATTTCAAGCCATTTTTAAGGAAAATTTGGCAATATTGGGCACACGTGGCGTTTCTCTGTAACTGAATGAAAAAGTGATTTATTTTTTTGCTTTAAAGAGGAACGTCAGCCTAAACAAACATACTGACATTAAGTCACATTAGTTATGTTAATTAGAATAGATAGGTAATATAATCTCTTACCCACCCGGTTTTAAAAGAACAGGCAAATGTTTGTGATTCATGGGGGCTGCCATCTTTGCCATGGGGGCAGCCATCTTTTTGGTTGAAAGGAGGTGACAAGGAGCAGCAGACACAGATCCAACTGTCCTGTGTCCTGATAACCCCTCCCAGCTGCACACGCTAGGCTTCAAATCTCAAATTCAAAATGTAAAAAAAACAAAAAAATTGCACCAAAACAGCAGAACGAGAACAACAACATCAGAAATCCCATCATGCTTTGCACAGCATTAGGGGAAAAATGCCCGGGCAGTTTTTTTATGTGCAGCTAAAAATGAGGCTTGTAAAAGAGAAAAAAGGTTCTGATGCTGTGAAACAGTTAAAGAAACACCAGGCCTTTCCAGTGCTGCTGAGTCAATTTTTAGTCTGGAGGTTCACTTTAACAGACGTCACGAGTAGTTCAGCTTGTAAGTTTTGGGCAGCGCAGCAGTTTGGAAAGCCGCGTAGGAAGAGCGCCGCGGTACGGCCGTGTGTGCTGGGCACAGCGCCCACTCCGTAATTCTATATGGCGCTGGTCATTTTTCCTCTTGGCAGGCAGGTTTTGGGTTTCCCATTAATATGTAGGAATTGTGACATCCTCGGCGAGCCCCCCGGGTGACCCCTCTTCCCCGGGCAGCTGACGCTCCGCGACTCGCCGCGTTCAGCACAGAAAGGGACTTTCTCTCGCCATTCACGGCTCCCACATCCCCATTCAGCCTTTCTTCCGCGGCTTGGGATACTTACAGCGGTTCTTATTGTTGTCAGAGACAAAATACAGCGAGATCTGCCCGCCGAGGCGACGGATAAAGTTACGGCAGTGTCCCTTTTATCCTGGCCGGATCATTATCATAGTCTTTGTGCTGCTTGTGCTGCCTGTCAGGTGTACAGAAGGGTGAACATACAAGATCCTCAGGAGATTACAGACCCCACCGAATACTTCACATCCTCCCTTATCCCCGCTAATGGGAGCTGCAGAGGCAATCTCGCTTTTATGTTCGCCGCTGTGCGCGGCAGAATACGTCAGGCTGCTTTCACACTGCCAGTAGAAATGTTCCATTTATCCAAACTGAACTGGAAAGTTCCAACCGGGTGCAAACTGATTCTATGCAAAGCAACTGTCCTTTCAGAAGGGATCCATTCGATCCGCTCCGACCAAAGGCGTAGCTATGGGGGTGCAAGGAGGAGCTTATGTCCCTGGGTGCAGCACACTTTGTGGGCGCTCAGCATGGCCGCTGCACCCCCTGCATGAGAGGTGGCTCTCCCTGGAGTTCCCCTTTTTATAACCCTCCCTCTGCAGAGGAGTGCAGAAGCATTAACAGCAGCAGAAAAAGCGGGGTACATCTAGCTATATAAAGGGGGCACGTCTGACTATCCATAGGGGTAGAATATCTAGAATATCTAAGTGGGGGCACACCTGGCTAACTATACATTAGACTCCACCCATGACCACAACCCCATTCTGAAGCATGGCCACACCCATTTTGTCCAGGGGGGGGGGGGGGGGGGTGGGACTGTCTATGTCCCCACGTGCTGAAAACCCCAGCTACGCAAATTTGGGGTTTGGCCAGGTGAAGCCGATGGGGACGGAATCAATGCTAGCCGAGAACAGACAGTGCCTGTCTTCGCTAGGCTGCTTGTCACGTACGTTTCAAAAAACACTTACCTGCCACCAGGGTTGGATTTGTAGTCTCTACCGCACAAGGCTGCTGTCACCAGCTGCCCCCCTTCAGTAGAAGTTGCAAGATGACCCCTCCCCCCTTCCCTCTAGAATAGGTAATCGGTTGACCCCTCTCCCCTTTCCCTCCAGTATAGGTAGGTTCTAATTTGTAATTTTATGCGGAAATAATAGTTTGTGTCGTTTACAGAGTATATAGTCATGTCACCTGAACTCAGAACTTCCTTTCTGCTCTAAAAGATTAGCAACACCATAATAACCTTTAAATAAAACATTACTTTGTTGCAGCTGATACAAATCCTGCAAAAAAAAAAAAAAAAAAAAAAAAAAAAAAAATCTGCAGTGTGTCTACTTCCTGGTTTCATGGAAGCAGGCATAGGGGTTAACATCCTGTGCCTACAAATTTACTGCTCTGTTCGGGCAGCCAGCTGACAACTGAGAGATCACATTACAGTAGTGATTAGTCACACATAAGGGGGGAATTAGACACTCCAAACTCTCTAAATACATGCAGGGTGCATTTTCTCTATGTTTTCTCTCTGTCCTGTGCAAGAGTTCGGGTCCACTTTAAACAATGCACATTGCCTGGCTGCGCTGCTTATCACCTGCCTCTAATACTTTTAGCCCTGAACAAGCATGCAGATTAGGGGTTTTTGACTTATGTCTGATTGAATTAGCTGCATGCTTGTTTCAGGTGTGTGATTCAGACACTACTGATGCAGCCCCCCCCCCTCCCCCTCCATTTCTGCCCACCAACAGAGTTTTCTGTTGGTGGGCTCTGATTGCTCCCAGGATTGTTTATTTACAAATATTTATTGTTTTCCTTTTTATTAATAATAAAAAAAAAAACTATTTTTTTTAATAATTATCCTGTCCCTCCCTTCCCCTGCCAGCCTATGACAGCGGATCACTCCAGTCTCCTCCAGGGGCAGCAGTGTCACACGGCTGTCCCCAGTACAGCGCTGCCGTGGATCGCAACGTTGTACACAGTAAATAGACGGCGGTTTCGCCATCTAACAGTCTTCTAGCGGCGATCGCTGCTGGGAGACTGATGGCGGAACGGAGCTCCGTCATCCAAGCGGAGATGCGTGTGCCGATCTCCTGCAAAACCCTGTCCCAGGACTTGACGCCAATTGGCGTTAGGTGGTCCTGGGGCTGCCACTGCGATCACGCCCATTGGTGTGAGGCGGCCGTTAGATAGTTAATGGTGTAGAAACCTTCGCCTGGTTCACGCCATAAGCTGTGTTTCAGAACACAAGTAACGTTTAGGCTAGTTATACACCAGGACGTTGCGTTTAGGGGACGCTCTAGTGCCCCTAACGCAACGCCTGGTGCTCTCTGGTGTGGACGTCGGAGTGAGCCGCGTTGTGCAGCTCACTCTGGCGTCCGTGATGCCGTGATGCGTACTCTTGGACGCATGCGGCATCACGTGGTCATGCCCGGCCAATCGCCGCACAGAGCGGCCGCTCCAGGAAGTAAACACTGCACGTCACTGAGTGCAGTGAATATTAATTAGCCATGTGCCCGGCCGCTCTCCCCTCCTCCCCAACATGACTGAGCATGTGCAAACAGTCTAACGCGGCTTAGCCGCCTATAACGCACAGCATGCAGCACTTTGCTGCGTTACAATGTAACGCAACGTGGGCAGTGTGAACAGCCCACTTGTGTTACATTGCTGTGCGTTGGGGGAGCGTTACAGGCTGCACTAACGTGCGCCTGTAACGTCCCTGTGTGCAAGAAGCCTTAGAGTACAGAAAAAAAACCATGAAAGTTCCCTGCTGTATGAAAATACATCGGGGGCAACACGTGACTCTGAAGGATAAGCCGACGTTCCCTTCGCTGCTAATCCGCATGCTGGTTCTACAAACACGCTGCGGCAAGATGCACTTATCTCTTACCAAGTCACTATGTAAAGTTACACTTTTCACCTTGAGCTCCTGACACTCATTATACTCCTATGATTAATGACCGCTTCTCCTCTGCGGACTCACTCTTTTTCCATCTTATACCTGCTTGTTCAAATATAGAAATGTCACACCTGCCGACACAAGACACAAGACTCTCTGCAGTACATCTGCACAGCCAAAAGCATTCACCTATGTCTGCTCAATGCTGTTTTCAGGCAAAGGCATTACAGGCCATTGCCTGGAGCGCCATGGTTCCTGGGGGGTGCTATGCCCCTGGATTAAGCTCCACCTGAATACAACTCTGTCCTGAAACAAAGCCCCGCCTCCCACGGGTGTTTAATCACCTGCTTCTGCTGTGTGAGTGCAGCAGCAGGAAGTTCAGTGGGTCCTGAAAAGCAGCAACATCACAAGGTCCAGATATAAGTATAAGTTGCAGGCAGCCTCCACTGTGTCCCTCTGTGCCACCTTCTCCCCCTCCTTCTGCCCCCCTTTAGGCCTCTATCACCCTTTGTGCCTCCTTCTGTTCCTCGTGTGTCTCTTTGTGCACACAAATTTGGTCGGCTGCTATGTAGCGGATGCAAAATTAGCTCAGGGGTTATGGTTGAGGGAGGGGTGACATTAATGTTAGGTGGTCAGGGGGTAAAAGTTAGCTGCCCAAAGGGGAGGTTAGGGTTAGGCGACCACCAGAGCAAGGGGTAAAGATAGGCGGGATTGAGGAAAAGTAGCACCGCTGGCAGAATTGACTCGCCACTGAACAGGGGGATTAGACAGACTGAACTCTCTAAATAACATACCGGGTGCATTTCTCTCTGTGTTCATTCTGTCCTGTGCAAGAGTTCAGGTCCACTTTAACCTCCTGGGCGATAATCCCGAGCTGAGCTCGGGGTATGTCGTGCAGGAGGAGTTCTCAGGCCCTGGTGGGCCGATTTGCATAATTTTTTTTTGTTACACGCAGCTAGCACTTTGCTAGCTGCGTGTAACTTCCGATCGCCGCCGCTCGCCGACGTCATCCCGCCCCGGTCGCCATGGCGACCGGGGAAGGCCAGCAGGAAATCCCGTTCTGAACGGGATTTCCTGCTTACTCTGATCGCCGACGGCGATCGGAGTGGGTGGGGGGATGCCGCTGCGCAGCGGCTATCATGTAGCGAGCCCAGGGCTCGCTACATGATTTAAAAAATAAAAAAATTTAAAAAAAAGTGCTGCGCCCCTTCCTGGGCGATCTAATTGTATCGCCCAGAGGGTTAAGAAATGGACAATAATCTGTAAGAATTTATTAACATAAAAACCGTACACAAAAAAATAAAAAGGATTACTCAGAAAATTTACTTACAGCTTAACCTGCCTGGCGTTCTGATTCCCGCGGCTCTGCGCTAGCTACATGATTCCCCCCTCCCTGCGGCGTCCCTCCCACCCCTCCGATGGCCGCCGGCGCAATCACCAGTCCGGAAATCCTGTTCTGAACAGGATTTCCAGGAGTGCTTCCCCCATCGCCATGGTGACGACCGTCGTGACTTCATCAACGTCATGGGCGTCAAAGGGGACTCCGATCCACCCCTCAGCGCTGCCTGGCACTGATTGGCCACGCAGCGCACGGGGTCTGGGGGGGCGTAGGCTGCATCGCGGCGGGTAGCGGTGGATCGGCGGCAGCGATCAGGTACAACACGCAGCAAGCAAAGTGCTTGCTGCGTGTTTAAAAAAAAAAAAATTATTCAAATCGGCCCAGCGGGGCCTGAGAGGCGACCTCCGGCGTCTCTGGACGAGCCTAGCTCGTCCAGAACACCAGGGAGGTTAATTGAAGCATTTTTTGCCATAGAGTGCAAAGTGTTCTATTTGCAAGCCCAAATGTTAACCTATTAAAGAGAGCCCGAGGCAGGGTTCTAACAATGAAATCCCCATACTGAGGCTGGGTCTGCCTACAGAGCCCAGCCTCTGTTGCTAGTCAGACTCCCCCTAAGCCCCCCCTGCGCTCAGCGAGACCCCATTAATCACAGCCGCGCTGTGTGGGCTGTGTTTACCTCTCTAATGACAGTCTCCGCTCTCCCCGCCTCCTGCATCGCTGATCCCCGCCCACATCCCTTCCCTGCAATCAGCGGCGAGGGAAGGGACGTGGGCGGGGACCGGAGCGATGCAGGAGGCGGGGGAGCGGCGAGACTGGCATTATAGAGGTTATAGAGGTCAGCCTCCTGCATCGCTGATCCCCGCCCACATCCCTTCCCTGCAATCAGCGGCGAGGGAAGGGACGTGGGCGGGGACCGGAGCGATGCAGGAGGCGGGGGAGCGGCGAGACTGGCATTATAGAGG
Organism: Hyperolius riggenbachi; assembly: GCF_040937935.1. Classification (NCBI taxonomy): domain Eukaryota; kingdom Metazoa; phylum Chordata; class Amphibia; order Anura; family Hyperoliidae; genus Hyperolius; species Hyperolius riggenbachi. The sequence continues at coordinate 14,043,244 of NC_090651.1, read as the reverse complement.
TAAACACCGCATGCTGCGACACGCTGCGTGTCGACAGTGCGGCTGTGATTAATGGGGTCTCGCAGAGCGCAGGGGGGGCTTAGGGGGAATCTGACTAGCAACAGAGGCTGGGCTCTATAGGCAGACCCAGCCTCTGTATGGGGATTACGTTCTCAGAACCCCACCACGGGTTCTCTTTAAAGGGAATCTGAAGAGAAAGTAAATGATTAGTACGGTATGTGTAATACAGCTAAGAAATAAAACATTGGTAGCACAGATATGAGTCTCATATTGTTTCCAGTACGGGAAGAGTTAAGAATCTTCTCTGAGCTCTCTGACCAAGCTTGGCTACAGTGCTGTTTTCTGAAGCACTTGTCTCAACCCGTCTCTCATGGTTTCTTGTTTAAGGATTTACTGAATGAAAGTTTTAAGGATCATTTGTGTTCTGCTTCATAGTTTAAAATACATGGTGCAGTTTGTGAACTGAAAATATCAGAGAATGATGTGGGGTTATAAAATAAAGCTTTGTAACTGAAAACAAAAGAGAGGGACTATTTTCTTTGCTGCTAATGTTCTATTCAGTATCCGTACTACACATACAATTTATTATATCAAATGTTTTTCACTTCAGTGTCACTTTACGTTAAGACATATAAACAATTCCTGTAGTCTTTTCAAACAAACTACCTCATGTGAGGTAATTTACCTCATGAGGTAATGACATTTAGCAATTCTGGTAGTTTTTAGTCATGTTTTACCTCATGCGGTAATTTGTGAGGTAATTTGCATTAATTTTACTGAAAATCGCTATTCTCATGGGAATTAGGGGGCATGTTAGCACATAATTTACCGATCAGTTTAAAGGGACACTGTAGGGGGGGTCGGGTGAAAATGAGTTGAACTTATCCGGGGCTTCTAATGGTCCCCCTCAGACATCCTGTGTTGGCGCAGCCACTTACCAATGTTCCGGCCCCGCCTCTGGTTCACTTCTGGAATTTCTGTACTGCGCAGGCCCAATATGGTCTGTGTCTGAGCAGTACACTTCTGGTGCCATCAGCTGGAGTGAGGACGCGGCAACGCAGGCGCAGTGGTTTTCTGACTTTAAAGTCTGAAATTCCAGAAGTGAACCGGAGGCGGGGCCGGAGCATCGGTGAGCGGCTGCGCGGGCACAGGATGTCTGCGGGGGCCATTAGAAGCCCCGGGTAACTTCAACTCATTTTCCCCTGACCCCCCTACAGTGTCCCTTTAAGACCTGCCTGTACCTGGAGGTAAAGTCAATCTGTGTGCATTTCGCAGTTTTTAGTGGAGTTCCCATTCAGGGTGTGTAATAGAAAAAAATAGTAGAAATAAAACTTCACATATTTACTGGATTTTTTTTTAAAAAGGGGATTCCTATAAATGTACTTTTCATAAGTTGCTACATAATCAAATACACCTTCCCCCTCAAAAAAGAAAACAAAACAAAAAGTTTTCCAAAAGACTATCCTAACTTATGGAAGACAATTAAAGACTAGCATTATTTATTTACTGCATGCTTACCGCTGAAATACCTCATGTTTTACCTCACTTTATGCATTTACAGCACGTTTTACCGCATGTGCGGAAATGCAGAAAAATCTTTCAGAATTGCTAAAAAAAAAAAAAAATACCACATGAGGTATTTTACCTACAAAAAAATATTTACCTCACACAGCTACCAGAATTGAGGCTAAAGGGGCAGAAGATGCACAAATGTACCAAATTTGACATTTTCTTTCAAACCAGGAATGATCTCAGAGTTTTCTCAAATAGAAATAGATAAAAGTAGAGATTCTCTATTGTAGCCTGGAGGGGCCTTTCAACTGCTCTTTCTCCTACAACAAACCTGTCACAAAGTGACAGCCTGCTGGGAATAATTGGCAAGACAATAATGATCAAACAGAGACATTCATAATGTCCTACAAGACATTGTCCTATCTGTCTGTCTCCGGCCGGACATGTTGGGTCACTGAGCTGTCCGTCACTTCGGTGGAGGACATCTGAAAATCACCTCCAGAAATTCAGAGATTAAATGCTCCTTCTCTTTGTCGTTTAGCTACAAAATAATTAATAGTTTTTTTTTTCCTCCTTTTCTTCTTCTTCAAATGTCCTTTTTTTTAATGAGCTTCTTCTCTTCCAATATCCTGCTCTACCGGTTAACACTGATTCACCTAAATTAAACGGAAATGAAGCAAAGATGTTTGGTCAGCCCGTAATGTGAAGCTTGCATTTCTTTTCTTTTTTTCGGATCAAGCTCAGGATCATAAAATGTTGGGGGCCAGAAGTCAATGTGACAGGCTGCACGGGAAAAGGGCAGAAGCTGCTGTCACAAGCTGGGACATTAGGAGGTCAAAAAAGAATTAATGGAGTGTGGTGAGGCTCTGGTCTTGTGTTCGAAGGCGCTCAATTGTGGTCGCTCGTTGGCCGTACAATGAGGTCACGGAGAGCAACTTGTGGGCTGGAAGCTTTCAGGGGTCCCGGATCTGTGATGGAACATAGCACACATAGCACTGACATGTGGGTTCTGGAACACAACACACTGACATGTGGGTTCTGGAACACAGCACACTGACATGTGGGTTCTGGTACATAGCACACTGACATGTTGGTTCTGGAACCATAGCACACTGACATGTGGGTTCTGGAACATAGCACACTGACATGTGGGTTCTGGAACATAGCACACTGACATGTGGGTTCTGGAACACAGCACACTGACATGTGGGTTCTGGTACATAGCACACTGACATGTGGGTTCTGGTACATAGCACACTGACATGTGGGTTCTGGAACATAGCACACTGACATGTGGGTTCTGGTACATAGCACACTGACATGTGGGTTCTGGAACATAGCACACTGACATGTGGGTTCTGGTACATAGCACACTGACATGTGGGTTCTGGAACACAGCACACTGACATGTGGGTTCTGGAACACAGCACACTGACATGTGGGTTCTGGTACATAGCACACTGACATGTGGGTTCTGGTACACAGCACACTGACATGTGGGTTCTGGTACATAGCACACTGACATGTGGGTTCTGGTACATAGCACACTGACATGTGGGTTCTGGAACACAGCACACTGACATGTGGGTTCTGGAACACAGCACACTGACATGTGGGTTCTGGAACACAGCACACTGACATGTGGGTTCTGGAACATAGCACACTGACATGTGGGTTCTGGAACATAGCACACTGACATGTGGGTTCTGGTACATAGCACACTGACATGTGGGTTCTGGAACATAGCACACTGACATGTGGGTTCTGGAACATAGCACACTGACATGTGGGTTCTGGAACATAGCACACTGACATGTGGGTTCTGGTACATAGCACACTGACATGTGGGTTCTGGAACCATAGCACACTGACATGTGGGTTCTGGTACATAGCACACTGACATGTGGGTTCTGGAACACAGCACACTGACATGTGGGTTCTGGAACATAGCACACTGACATGTGGGTTCTGGTACATAGCACACTGACATGTGGGTTCTGGTACATAGCACACTGACATGTGGGTTCTGGAACATAGCACACTGACACTTAGGTTCTGGAACACAGCACACTGACATGTGGGTTCTGGTACATAGCACACTGACATGTGGGTTCTGGAACACAGCACACTGACATGTGGGTTCTGGAACATAGCACACTGACATGTGGGTTCTGGTACATAGCACACTGACATGTGGGTTCTGGTACATAGCACACTGACATGTGGGTTCTGGAACATAGCACACTGACATGTGGGTTCTGGAACCATAGCACACTGACACGTGGGTTCTGGAAAATAGCACACTGACATGTGGGTTCTGGAACACAGCACACTGACATGTGGGTTCTGGTACATAGCACACTGACATGTGGGTTCTGGAACATAGCACACTGACATGTGGGTTCTGGAACATAGCACACTGACATGTGGGTTCTGGAACCATAGCACACTGACATGTGGGTTCTGGAACACAGCACACTGACATGTGGGTTCTGGAACATAGCACACTGACATGTGGGTTCTGGTACATAGCACACTGACATGTGGGTTCTGGAACATAGCACACTGACATGTGGGTTCTGGTACATAGCACACTGACATGTGGGTTCTGGTACATAGCACACTGACATGTGGGTTCTGGAACATAGCACACTGACATGTGGGTTCTGGTACATAGCACACTGACATGTGGGTTCTGGAACACAACACACTGACATGTGGGTTCTGGTACATAGCACACTGACATGTGGGTTCTGGTACATAGCACACTGACATGTGGGTTCTGGTACATAGCACACTGACATGTGGGTTCTGGTACATAGCACACTGACATGTGGGTTCTGGAACATAGCACACTGACATGTGGGTTCTTGACCATAGCACACTGACATGTGGGTTCTGGTACATAGCACACTGACATGTGGGTTCTTGACCATAGCACACTGACACTTATTGTCTGGAACCATAGCAGATTGACAGTTATAGTTCAGAAAAATTACACACTGACACTTGAGGTTCTACAGGAATAGTATCCTAGCACTCAAATCAAAGAAAAATATCATATGATACATTGAATGCCAAAGTTATATAGTTGGTTTGGGTGCCAGAATAATAATAATAAAGTAAGTGGGTTGCAGTCATTTTACATAGAAATGTTTCATAGGCAAAAATGGCCAATTCTCTCACAATAATGTTTAAGGGCTACAAAACTGTACCTCATTGAAAACCCTCAGTAGTTGGTCAAGCTTAGACATCCATTGAACACACAGTATCTGCACCAGCCTTTTTATCAGGTGATCAGTGAATTTTCTTACAATACTTTACATTAACATGGATGATTGATTTGCAGAAGACAAGAGGTTGATGTAGAAATGGGGTGGATGCAAGATATGGATCATATTTCAGGGAAACAATGGTTGCCTGGAAAGAAGGTCTACTTGGATGACCATTTCCCTGCAAGCAGGAACAAGCAAGGGATAGCTGTAGCAGCATATGATCCTTTCCAAACTGAACCATAAATGATTAGATTGGATGATGATCTTGTTGCATCTGTGGGGAGTTTTAGACCTTTGCTTTTCATTTCTAATCTTGACCAGAGCCATTGCAGACGACCTGTGGCCAACATTAAAGAGAACCTGAGGTGGGTTTAAAGAATGTTATCTGCATACAGAGGATGGATCTGCCTATACAGCCCAGCCTCTGTTGCTATCCCAAACCCCACTAAGGTCCCCCTGCACTCTGCAATCCCTCATAAATCACAGCCGTGCTGTGAGGCTGTGTTTACATCTGTAGTGTCAGTCTCAGCTGCTCCCCTGCCTCCTGCAGAGCTCCAGTTCCTGCCCCCGTCCCTTCCCTCCAATCAGCAGGGAGGGAAGGGATGCAGGCGGGGACTGGAGTTCTGCAGGAGGCGGGGAGAGCAGCAGACTGACACTATAGAGATAAACACAGCCAGCTCTGACAAGCTGTTTGTCAGCAGCGTGGCTGTGATTTATGAGGGATTGCAGAGTGCAGGGGGACCTTAGGGGGGTTTGGGATAGCAACAGAGGCTGGGCTGTATAGGCAGATCCAGGCAGCCTCTGTATGCAGATAATATTCTTCAAACCCACCTCAGGTTCTCTTTAAAGCAAACTTGAACTGAAAATAAAACATTAAAAAACACACACACGTCATACTATCCTCCCACGTAGTTTACTCATCAATCTCTTTCTCCTTTCCTGCGTCCTGTTTGTCCACTGTGATCAGTGGAATTCACTGCCCTCCGTTTTGAAAATGGCCATCACCCCATAAAAGCTTCCTGGTCAGCACACTGTGATATCTCCCACTTAAAGAGGCACTGCAGTGAAAATAATGTAATAAAAAAAGTGTTTCATGTTTACAATAATTATGTATAAATGATTTAGTCAGTGATTGCCCATTGTAAAATATTTTAAATCCCTGATTTACATTCTGACATTTATAACATGGTGACATTTTTACTGCTGGCAGGTGATGTAGCTGCTGCATGCTTTTTCGGTAGTTGGAAACAGCTGTAAACAGCTATTTCCCACAATGCAACAAGGTTCACAGACAGGAAACTGCCAGGAGTACCACGGTCCTCAGAGTTTTTTGTGGGAGGGGTTTCACCACAATATCAGCCCCCTGATGATCCGCTTAAGGAAAGGAATAGATTTCTCATGGGAAAGGGGGTATCAGCTACTGATTGGGATGAAGTTCAATTCTTGGCCATGGTTTCTCTTTAAAGGAGAACTGTAGAGAGAGGTATATGGAGGCTGCCATATTTATTTCCTTTTAAGCAATACCAGTTGCCTGGCTATTCAGCTAATCCTCTGCCTCTAATACTTTCAGCCATAGGCCCTGAACAAGCATGCAGAAGATCAGGTGTTTCTGACAAATTTAGACAGATATGACAAGATTAGCTGCATGCTTGTTTCTGGTGTGATTCAGACACTTCTTTAGGGAAATAGACCATCAGGGCTGCCAGGCAAATGGTATTGCTTAAAAGGAAATAAATATGGCAGCCTCCATATCCCTCTCACTACAGTTCTCCTTTAAGCCATAGAGCAACATGGATAGGTTTGTCATCAGCAACTGATATTTAACTGACAGCAACGGTTATCTTCCAGTTCTGACAAGATCTTGTCCGAACTGGAAGGGACCATTGTAAAAAGAAAATGGTGAGCTTCTGAGAGGAACTGACGGCGAGGTAAGTATGAAATATTCATTTGCAGGTACATCATGTATTTATTTTAAATGATTTTACTCGGTTCATATTCCCTTTAAACTCAGTATGCAGATGGTTTGTAACCCCTGAACTACTCATCCCGGTCTCCACCTGCATTTTATTACATCTCCGTGTCAGTCAAGCCTTGCGCTTCTAGAGTGCCGGGTTTAAAGAGACTCCGTAACAAAAATTGCATCCTGTTTTTTATCATCCTACAAGTTCCAAAAGCTATTCTAATGTGTTCTGGCTTACTGCAGCACTTTGTACTATCACAGTCTCTGTAATAAATCAATGTATCTTTCCCTTGTCAGACTTGTCAGCCTGTGTCTGGAAGGCTGCCAAGTTCTTCAGTGTTGTGGTTCTGCTATGCACTCCCCCCTCAGGGGGGAAAGAAACACACAAATGATCTCTTGAGATTCAAAAGGAAGGCTGTATACAGCCTGCTTGTGTATGGATGTATTTTCTATGTGTGGACATACTGTACATCAACCTACTTCCTGTTTTGGTGGCCATTTTGTTTGTTTATAAACAAACTTTTTAAAGCTGTTTTTAACCACTTTTAATGCGGCGGGGAGCGGCGAAATTGTGACAGAGGGGAATAGGAGATGTCCCCTAACGCACTGGTATGTTTACTTTTGTGCGATTTTAACAATACAGATTCTCTTTAAGGGCAAGCAGCAAATATGAATATATACAGTATGTATCGTATATACAGGAAACCAAGCATACGCTAATGCTGAACAACCATAATTACTTCCATAAAACGTAAAGACCTGACGTGCCAAAGAAAACACAAGATAGGCCAGATTAGAATGTCACCACACAAAGGCTCCTGAGGAACACTGCTGAAAGCTAAATCTCCTTATCATTACTATTGACTAGCGTGTAAGAGGACTTAACATGCATGTGTATTCCTTATAAATTCACATGGCAGAGAGATTGCCATCATTATGAGGAACTCGTCGTAGGCAGATCATCAGACGCTCCATGGGCTGGAAAAAAGAGACCTATCTGCCTAACGAAAACACACCATCAAATCTTTAAAGGACACCCGAAGGGAAAATAAACAAATGAAAGAAATGATTTTATCTATCTTCCTTCTCCTAAAATGACTTTTTAAGATATTCAACAGTTTTATTTTAGGTTTAAATCTAGTTTTAAGGGGTAACTGTTTATTGTTTTTGCTCAATGACACATTCATTGACGTATGCCAGAGCTAAAATCTATGAACTATTGACCCCTTTTATCTCCTTCCTGCTCTCAGAAGCCATTTTTTGCTAGGAAAGTGTTTATAGTTGGAATTTGTCATCAGTGAGGGTCGCGCTGCAGTCACTTCCTGTTTGAGTCAGGACTGAGTCAGCCACTTACATACCTGATATTTAACGCTTTCAGGCAGAGAAAGAAAAAAAAGGAACAGCATAGTTATTAGTGTGCTAGGCACTGTACATACCCATGTCTATCTCATCATGTCACTTCGGGAATCTTTTAACAGTGGACTTTCCCACCACAACAGTAGAGAAACGATACCACAGACTGACAATCGATAGGTCTGGCCAATTTCTCCAGAAATACTTTATATCGCCTTGATCCTGGGATCATTGCCTGTATGATTTAATAACCTGTCTCCTCCGGGTGTTTCATTAAACAAATGATTATCTGTGGCTGTTCTTTCCGTGCCCTGCCCACTGATAATAGAGCGGCTCCCATTAAATATTTGCTCTTTATTAGGTGCCTGAGATGTGGTGTGATAGAGGCAGGGGACATTAAACAGTGCCAGCATCAAAGGCCTGTCAGAGTCCATCCTGTCTTAGCTAATAATCAATCTATTTGTTTTATTGCAGTAAAAATAACACAGAGGGCATCATTCAGCGCTTCAGCTTCCTCATTGCGCTGTTTATGTTCCATCCCAGAGGTGATAAAACTATCTTCATGATAAAGGAGGATTCGCGGGGCCAAACTGTGACCGGGGAACTTCTGCAGTCCTCAGATCACCCCTCCATCACACTGCCGCACGGTAACAGTGGCCATAGGGTGGCATAGACGAGTTACCCCTCCATTACACTGCCGCACGGTAACAGTGGCCATGGGGTGGCAGCAGCGAGAGTTACCCCTCCATCACACTGCCGCACGGTAACAGTGGCCATAGGGTGGCATAGACGAGAGTTACCCCTCCATTACACTGCCGCACGGTAACAGTGGCCATGGGGTGGCAGCAGCGAGAGTTACCCCTCCATTACACTGCCGCACGGTAACAGTAGCCATGGGGTGGCAGGGCAAGAGCTACCCCTCCATTACACTGCCGCACGGTAACAGTGGCCATGGGGTGGCAGGGCGAGAGTTACCCCTCCATTACACTGCCGCACGGTAACAGTGGCCATGGGGTGGCAGCAGCGAGAGTTACCCCTCCATTACACTGCCGCACGGTAACAGTGGCCATGGGGTGGCATCGGTGAGAGATACCCCTTCATTACACTGCCGCACGGTAACAGTAGCCATGGGGTGGCATCAGTGAGAGTTACCCCTCCATCACACTGCCGCACGGTAACAGTGGCCATGGGGTGGCATTGGCGAGAGTTACCCCTCCATTACACTGCCGCATGGTAACAGTGGCCATGGGGTGGCATTGGCGAGAGTTACCCCTCCATTACACTGCCGCACGGTAACAGTGGCCATGGGGTGGCAGGATGAGAGTTACCCCTCCATTACACTGCCGCACGGTAACAGTAGCCATGGGGTGGCAGGGCAAGAGCTACCCCTCCATTACACTGCCGCACGGTAACAGTGGCCATGGGGTGGCAGGGCAAGAGTTACCCCTCCATTACACTGCCGCACGGTAACAGTGGCCATGGGGTGGCAGCAGCGAGAGTTACCCCTCCATTACACTGCCGCACGGTAACAGTGGCCATGGGGTGGCATCGGTGAGAGATACCCCTTCATTACACTGCCGCACGGTAACAGTAGCCATGGGGTGGCATCAGTGAGAGTTACCCCTCCATCACACTGCCGCACGGTAACAGTGGCCATGGGGTGGCATTGGCGAGAGTTACCCCTCCATTACACTGCCCCATGGTAACAGTGGCCATGGGGTGGCATTGGCGAGAGTTACCCCTCCATTACACTGCCGCACGGTAACAGTGGCCATGGGGTGGCAGGGTGAGAGTTACCCCTCCATTACACTGCCGCACGGTAACAGTGGCCATGGGGTGGCAGGGTGAGAGTTACCCCTCCATTACACTGCCGCACGGTAACAGTAGCCATGGGGTGGCAGGGCAAGAGCTACCCCTCCATTACACTGCCGCACGGTAACAGTGGCCATGGGGTGGCAGGGCGAGAGTTACCCCTCCATTACACTGCCGCACAGTAACAGTGGCCATGGGGTGGCAGCAGCGAGAGTTACCCCTCCATTACACTGCCGCACGGTAACAGTGGCCATGGAGTGGCATCAGCGAGAGTTACCCCTCCATTACACTGCCGCACGGTAACAGTGGCCATGGGGTGGCATCGGTGAGAGATACCCCTTCATTACACTGCCGCACGGTAACAGTGGCCATGGGGTGGCATCGGTGAGAGATACCCCTTCATTACACTGCCGCACGGTAACAGTGGCCATGGGGTGGCATAGACAAGAGTTACCCTTCCATTACACTGCTGCACGGTAACAGTGGCCATGGGGTGGCATAGACGAGAGTTACCCCTCCATTACACTGCTGCACGGTAACAGTGACCATGGGGTGGCATCAGCGAGAGTTACCCCTCCATTACACTGCCGCACGGTAACAGTGGCCATTGGGTGGCATAGGCGAGAGTTACCCCTCCATTACACTGCCGCACAGTAACAGTGGCCATGGGGTGGCATCAGCGAGAGTTACCCCTCCATTACACTGCCGCACGGTAACAGTAGCCATGGGGTGGCATAGACGAGAGTTACCCCTCCATTACACTGCCGCATGGTAACAGTGGCCATGAGGTGGCATCGGTGAGAGTTACCCCTCCATCACACTGCCGCACGGTAACAGTAGCCATGGGGTGGCATAGGCGAGAGTTACCCCTCCATTACACTGCCGCACGGTAACAGTGGCCATGAGGTGGCATCGGTGAGAGTTACCCCTCCATCACACTGCCGCATGGTAACAGTGGCCATGAGGTGGCATCGGTGAGAGTTACCCCTCCATTACACTGCCGCATGGTAACAGTGGCCATGAGGTGGCATCAGCGAGAGTTACCCCTCCATTACACTGCCGCACGGTAACAGTGGCCATGGGGTGGCATAGACGAGAGTTACCCCTCCATTACACTGCCGCATGGTAACAGTGGCCATGGGGTGGCATAGACGAGAGTTACCCCTCCATTACACTGCCGCACGGTAACAGTAGCAATGGGGTGGCATCGGCGAGAGTTACCCCTCCATTACACTGCCGCACGGTAACAGTGGCCATGGGGTGGCATAGACGAGAGTTACCCCTCCATCACACTGCCGCACGGTAACAGTGGCCATAGGGTGGCATCGGCGAGAGTTACCCCTCCATTACACTGCCGCACGGTAATAGTGGCCATGGGTTGGCATCAGCGAGAGCTACCCCTCCATTACACTGCCGCACGATAACAGTGGCCATGGGGTGGCATCAGCGAGAGTTACCCCTCCATCACACTGCCGCACGATAACAGTGGCCATGGGGTGGCATAGGCGAGAGTTACTCCTCCATTACACTGCCGCATGGTGACAGTGGCCATGGGGTGGCATCGGCGAGACTTAGGCAATAGGCGGTAGTGGTGGTGGGGTTGGTTAGGGTTGGGCACCAACAGGTTGCCGGGGGGGGGGGGGGAGCAGAAGTTGGGGCCTGCTGACCTCAGGCCTGACATGTGCTTGAACTGCTTCTCCTCATAACTTTGTTCTTAATCTGTGTAATAAGTGGTAATACAGGAGGTCCTGGCTCCTCTGTTATTTGCAGGCCCGGATTTACCTCACAGGAGCCTATAGCCACAGATGTCCTGGCCCCTTAGACTCCTCCCTCTATGAACCTAAAAAACCCCACCCAACTGCACCAAAAGTATGCTGGCTGTCACTCCTCCCTTACTTCCCTTGCCCGTCACAGGTAGCTACAGGGGCCAGAAGTACCGTCAATATTAAAGCAGAACTGAAGAATAAAAAAAAAAGACAAAGTGTTTACCTGGGGCTTCTGCAGCCTTCCTGTACCGCGCTGGTCCTCAATGATCCTCTGTTCTTCCACCGCCAGCTAGCTGGACGCTATAGAAGATGGGAACGCAAAGAAAACTACAAGTGGCCAGGGCCGCACAGGAGCATTTCCTGTAGACTTACAAGTCGACGGTAATGAAACTAGCTGGAGGCAGGAGAACAGAGGATCGTGGAGAACCAGCGTGGGACAGCAAGGAGGCTGCAAGGGGCTGGCAGAAGCCCCAGGTAAGTGAAACACTTTTTTTCTATTCTTCTGTTCCGATTTTAGTAGCTAGAGGTGCCCCCAAGTATTAGGTAGCTAGAGGAACCTCAGTATTAAAGAGAATGGTAACCCATATTTAAAAAAAAAAAAAAAAAAGTCATATACCCACCTAAGAAGAGCCCACTGCTGTCCTGGCTCCCCCGTATCGGTATTCAACCATTTCGGTCAAATACCGCTGTCTCCCGGACGAAGGGAGGCTTCGGAAATGCTTCGGGAGCCCGAGTGCTCCCGAAGACGGGCCGCTCTACACTGCGCACGCATGAGCGCCCTCTATGACGCACTTGTGCATGCGCAGTGTGGAGTCTCGCCTGTCTTCAGGAGGACTCCGACACGTCCCCGCTGCGGGGGAATTGAACGGGGGAGCCAGCGCAGCACCGGGTGCACCGGGAGAGGAGAGGGGAGGCTCATTAGGACCGAGCCTTCCCTCTCCTTAGGTTAGTATCTGACTTTTTTTTTTATTTAAATGTGTTCCATTAGCTTTAAGTAGCCAGAGGAAGCCCCAAGTATTATGTAGCTAGAGGAACCTCAGTATTAAGTAGCTAGAGGTGCCCCTGACTGAAGGGACATCTCGCCAGTGGAATGCCGAGATCCGGGTGAGTAACCTCTCATATACACTCTGCTTGGGACTCTGCATAGGTAAGAAGGGAGAGAGGCACTTGGGGAGGGCAGTGAGCCACCTTTCCATCATCAGCGCCTGTAGGCATGTGCCTACTGTGCCTTATGGGAAATCTGGCCCTGGTTATTTGTGTTGGTGGCTGATGCTTGGCTCAGCATCATCATGCCTTGCAGATGGTAAGGGCGTGGTGCTGGACGTATTCTAAGACAGTGGCCTACAGCACTGCAAGTCTGTCCAGCAGGAAGTGGCTGGGGGTCCTGATTTGGCACTATAAAAGTAATTTGACACAAAGTAATCAAGGAGCATCTCCAAGGTAAAATAAGTTCTATGGCAAAATGTACCAATATATGTACATATAGAATGTTTGAAGGCAATTCCATCACTTTGTGTTTATGCAACGGACTGGAATGTATGGATATACGAACACGATTATTCAGCCATGATTTGGGGTGGCTCCAGTCTCCTGTGAACCCCCCCAAACGAGCAGAATGTAAAAAACGGACGTGTTCTGGAATACAGAAGACCTCGCGTATAAAGCCTCTTGCGACATCCATTGAAATGTGTTTAAACAGCTGGGCGACTGACCGGCTTGCAATCCCTTGTCAATTTTGTGATGAATGCTGAGAATAAGGTATTGTACGCAGGCATGATAACTTAGACAAGATGAAAAATAGATGTCTGTCTGTGACATAATACACTCCGCGAATGAGCAAACACAGCGGTACAGGGGAGGACTTGGCTGCCACTTCTCCTTTCAGCGATTTCAGTTTATTTTAATTCCTTTTTTTTTCATAAGTCTTTTTTTTACATAATTTTCTTGCTCAGGCAGCAGTAGAAGCCACCTGTGGATGTCAGAAAGTCGTAGCTTGGTCCGAGTGTTTAGGGCCGGGTGGCTGGGGAATGGTCTTAGGTCTGTAAGCTCACTTGACCTCACACATCTCATCTCTGATGGTCAGGGCTGGATTTATCATAAGCCACTGTAGGCATGTGCCTACAGGCGCTGATGATGGAAAGGAGACTGACTCCCCTTTCCACAAGCTCCTCCTCCCTCCTTCCCTGCGCAGAGTCCTGATCCACTGACTAGATCTCCCTTCAGTCAGGAGCACTTCAAGCTACTTAGTACGGAGATTCCTCTAGCTACCTAATACTTGGGGGCAGCTTTAGTTATTTAATATTGAGGGCACCTCTGGCTACCTAATACTGAAGGACATCTGCAGCTACCTATGGAGAAGTGACAGCTGGGACAGCCAGCACACTTGTATTGGAGGGGTTTGTAGGTTCATGGAGGGCGGAGTCTAAGGTGCCAAGACATCTGTGCCTATAGGCTCCTGTGATGTAAAACCGGGCCTGCTGATGGAGCTTGAGATGGAGAAGTAGAATCTGCCTGCACAGGAATAGACCACAGGGGAGAGCAGGAGCCCCTTGTGGTTTAGTAGGTTAAGCAACTGGAAGAATAAGAGCAATAATCCGAATCAGATTTATTCGCCAAGCAGGACTAGGTCGTGCCTGGAATTAGGTTTGGCACATAAAGCTCAGAATGGACATAAACATAGAAAAAGGCATAAAAAGTAGAACGGTAAACAAGAATAGTAGCAACTTGATAAGAAATAACACAGAAACATAATAGCAGCAGCTTTAACAAGATACGTTCCGTGACAAGATGCAGTGCTTCAATGGTTGGTTTATCAGGAGGAGCATCTGCCCATGGCTGCAGACCTACAGTTCAATAGGTTGACAGCGAAGGGGAAGAAAGAGTTCCTATGCCTAGCGGTTCTGGTGGAGATGGCTCGAAATCTCCATCCAGATGGGAGCAGACAGAAGAAGCAGTGGCCTGGGTGTGATGAGTTGTTGGCCATGGTACTCACAAACCTGGGTAGCGGAACAGCATCCACTTTTATGCATGTTGTGATGGGTTGCTTTCCAGAGAAAATATAGTTGGGGTCAACAAGGGGAAAGGGGAGAGTGGTCAGTTAGTATAAGAGCTGATTTTTGGGGGGCAAATCTTTCTGTTTGTAGAGAAGAGATAGGCTATTCTGTCCATTTTTAACTCAAAGGATAAGGTCCGGCACACTAAAATAAGGGGCCCATACACCTTATGATTTTACCGCCGATATACAGCAGATTCGATCACTGTGATCGAATCTGCTGTGAAATCGTTGCGCAAATGCTGACAGAACGATCGATTTCTGTTCAAAATCGATCATTCCCGTTGATCCGTCCGTGCGGAAGATTTTGCTCGATCGCTGGGGGGGGTCGGGAGTGTGTCGATAGTGGCGTTCGAATGCCCGACAACTGCGGCAATACATTACCTGCTCCGCCGGCGTGTGTCCCCGCTACTTCTTCTCCGCTGGGCTCCATTTCTTCCTGTCCGGACAGGAAGTTTAAACAGTAGATCGCCCTCTACTGTTTAAACTTCCCCAGACAGGAAGAAGTGAAGCCAGCCGGTCTGGAACCCGGAACCCAGCAGAGGAGCAGCGGTGACAGCAGGGACACGCGCCGGCGGAGCAGGTAATGTATGCGGGCGGGCAGCTTTACAGATGGTGAATCGATTTCATGCTGAAATTGATTCATAATCTGTTTGAAGTAAAGGCAGCCATACAATCCCTCTCTGATCAGATCCGTTCAGAGAGGGATCTACCTGTTGGTCGAATCTGATAGCAAATCAACCAGTGTATGGCCACCTATAGGCTTACAACCCTCCCACCCTGCCCTATGTGTTCCTCTCCCACATCCCTTTGATTGTAAGCGTATCTATCCCATCTAGCAGGGCACTCTTCTTCACCACCATATGGACTCAGTGACTTGTCTGCTATACTTACCCTACACTGTCACATCGCTATTTTGTAGAACATTCTAGGACGCTCTAATGCCTCTTTGTGACTTAGATGTTGTAATGTCTCTCCATCTATTCTACAGCGCTACATAATATGTTAGCGATTTATAGTTTGATAATAATCATCTTAAGTACCCTTTTACATGTATACAGTATAATTGTTTTGGAATACTTAGTAATGGTGTATGAACACGTTCCAAACCTTCACTTATGCTATTATCATTTGAAAAATAAGAATTCTGGTTCAATCTTTGTTTTTAAAAAAACGTAACCTCAAAATTTAGGATAATCTGACTGTGACAACTTTAAGTACCTCTGTAACCCCACCCAAGAAAAGACACAGGGTACGTAACCCATACAGAGAGCCCGCCATCTAAACAATGAGGTTATCACCCTCTCTGGGTGCCAGGGGCCCCTCCCAGATGCGGGATCCAGGAAGCGATCGTCCCATCTCCTCTGTGCACAATGCCTCTTTGAGAAGTCAGACTGGACTGTAAATAAGCGATATTCGAGCCTTGTTTGCTGAATTATTCCCAGAGATAGCGGAGGCGTCACGCACAAGGATCTTTGAAGGATTTTTTGCAAGTGACAAGCTACAAGGATCACCTAATCTACCTTCATTTTTTTTTATTTGGCAGGACGGTATCAGCAGCGCCAGATAACAGCACAAGTGCTGAAGTCGGTATTGACCTATATCCAGATACGAGGAAGGATTTATTATCTTATAAAGAGGTTAATGTTGTTTGACCCAGGATGTCAATATCTCGAATACAGCTTTCAAAAAAAATATAGAGCAGGGGTCTCTTGGGACGCGAGGAATACAACCGGATCATCATCATCCCTGCGCCTGGGAAAAAGATTGTCTCCAACCAAAATTACTTCGCCTGAAGTATCCAAGTATCTCAGTCTATTCCTATTAATTTTTTTATACATTTAAAGGTTGTTTTTCCATATATAGGTATGAAAATGTGAATGCTTGTGTTAAAAATACTTTTACCAACCCTAATACCTCCTTTTACCGATGTCTAACCCCAAGACCTCCTTTCACTGATGTCTAACCCTAAGACCTCCTTTTACGATGTCTAACCCTAAGACCTCCTTTTACCGATGTCTAACCCTAAGACCTCCTTTTACCGATGTCTAACCATAAGACCTCCCTCTACCGAAGCCTAACCTTTAAACCCCCCCCCCCCCCCCCGCAGGTGGTGCCTAACACTTAACCCCCCCTGGACACCTAACACTTAACCCCAGGCACCTAATACTTAACTTCCCCTCCTAACCTTAACTTACCTCCATTTGGGTACCCGGAGGCGGCAAAGAGTAAATTTGTGTGCTCGGAAGCGCCCAGTAAAGTCACGGGCACTGAGGCAAGCCGATATGCAAATTGCAGCATTGTGACCACTATGCAATTCCGCACTTTGCGTATCGGCATGCCTCAGCGCATGTGGCAAAGACTGTCATCCGCATTACACTATTTTTATAGTCATTTGGGCTCCATCTTTTGACGGCCCCCAAATTACTGTGAGCGTGGATTTAGCTATAATTCCTATTACAGCCTATGGCGGCGCATGATGCACCCAAATGTCGTGCCTCGCCCCCCCCCCTCCCTTTTTTTATTCAAAGCACAAAAGTTGGTATAATTAGTAAATCTCCTAATGTGTGTAAACTGACCGGTATATTCGTACACCTGCTGATCACTCTGACATGAAGTTTTCACCAACCTTTTACAATTTTTTTTTAGACATATCAGTTCCTACACACTGGCCCTTATTCAATTGACTTTTTCTCCAAAGTTTTCTCCTACTAGGTGAAATTTTTACCTCAATAAAATGCCGTTTAAGACACCAACAAACACTGAAATACTCGAAATAATTTTTACAGTACCTTTTCACCTGCTTTTTGGTACTTTTTCAACTGCAGAGTGCTGAAAAGTTACTGTATTCACTTGAGGACCAGAGGTTTATACCCCCCTAGTGACCAGGCCATTTTTTACAATTCAGCACTTCTCAACTTTCACAATTTATTGCTCGGTCATACAATTTAGCACCCAACTGACTTTTATCTCCTTTTCTTCTCACTAATAGAGCTTTTCATTTAATAAAAAAAGACCTTATTTTTATTTAAAAAATGTATTTCCCCCCTAAATTGGCCCTAGACTACATTACATACACTACATGCTACATACATAGACATATGTCTATGGCAAGGATTAGATTGTGAGCCCCTCTGAGGGACAGTTAAGTGACAAGGCAGTACTCTGTACCACGCTGTGTACGATCGCAGCGATATATAAAAATAGTTCAAAGTAAATGGAAAAAATCAGCCTACCAGCTCTGATCGTCGGCTGGCAGGCGGATCACTGTGGCCAGTTTTGTTTACTGGCAGGGCGAGCTCCAGTCTAATCTCGCTCCTCGCGAGATTATGCCATATGTTGTGAGCGAACAACAAGGGAGCCATCCTGCATTAGGCGGTCGCAGAGTAGTTAAAGAGAAAATGAAAAATTTTCTCCTAGGAGAAAAAAGTAAATGATCTCGGATACAGATGCATAAAGGAACTAAGTTTATTATTGCACAACGCCGAGAATCCATCAAGCGAAATGAAACGGACTTGAGACGGACCGTCCGTTACCCCCACTCGCCTGATTGTGATTGATCTGGGAGCTCCTCGGAACGGAGCAAGAAATGATGACAGCGGCTCGAGCTCACCTTTGCCATCAAAGAGCAGCCTCTAATGGGCTACATTTGATCCAGATGCCAAAAGGCCGTAAATTACCGGCCAGCTTTGTACCTATAAACGAGCCCGGGTTACGTGGCGGGGTCAGGAGTCTGCGGTCACATGACAATGTCATACGGTAATCGGCTCACGGGGGAGAAAAAACGCTCAGCTTCATCCAAACGCTGCGTGTCAGCCGTGAATCACAGAGGATGAGGATAATACAAAACATACCGGCTTCCCCTCTTTATACCACGTTTCATAGATTCCGCCTAAAAAATATACTGTACGAGTCAGCAGCTTTGTAACTATGTAAAACATGCATGGTGACATTAGAAACTTAAAGGACAACTGAAGTGAGAATAATATGGAGGCTGCCATATATGTCAGAAACACCTGATCTATTGCATGCTTGTGACAGAGGATCAGCAGGACAGCCAGGCAACTGGTATTGCATAAAAATAAATTATTATGGCAGCCTACATATCAATCTAAATTCAGTTGTCCTTTAAAGAGAATCTGTATTGTTAAAATCGCACAAAAGTAAACATACCAGTGCGTTAGGGGACATCTCCTATTACCCTCTGTCACAATTTCGCCGCTCCCCGCTGCATTAAAAGTGGTTAAAAACAGTTTTAAAAAGTTTGTTTATAAACAAACAAAATGGCCACCAAAACAGGAAGTAGGTTGATGTACAGTATGTCCACACATAGAAAATACATCCATACACAAGCAGGCTGTATACAGCCTTCCTTTTTAATCTCAAGAGATCATTTGTGTGTTTCTTTCCCCCTGCAGCTATCTTCCACTGAAGTGTCAGGCTGTTTCTTCCTGCAGAGTGCAGACAGCTGTGCCTGTATGTAATTCCTCAGTATGTGAAAGCCCAGCCAGCTCAGAGGAGGATTTATCCAGCTTATAAAAGAGAAGAGAGAAGCTGCTTTAATCTAAATAATACACAGGCAGTGTGCAGAGAGGGGCCTGGAGGGGGAGATGCATCACAGAACCACAACACTGAAGAACTTGGCAGCCTTCCAGACACAGGCTGACAAGTCTGACAAGAGAGAGATAAGTTGATTTATTACAGAGATGGTGATAGTAGAACGTGCTGCAGTAAGCCAGAACACCTTAGAATAGCTTTTGGAACTTGTAGGATGATAAAAAACAGGATGCAATTTTTGTTACGGAGTCTCTTTAAGCCCATGGTGGCGTAGTGAGCAGGTTTACATCCGAGAGGGAACACTATCTGCACAGAGTTAGTATGTTCTTTCTGATAACTTACAGTGAACCTGAAGTGAAAATAAACTTATAAGATAATACATTGCTTATGTAGTATGGATAATAAATAGATCATTAGTAAAAATAGAATAGAGTAAAAAAAAAATTCAGTTTTAGAACTTTATTTTAAAAGGTTGCAGCAGACGGTCACAGCTACTGTTTAGAGTCCAAACTTTGCCTTTTAAGTTAAAAAAGATACAGAAGTAACTTTCTTGCAGTCATTTTCTCCCTTCTCCCTGACAGATATCAGATTTTTAGCTTCTATTTACTTTTCAAGAAACAGTACTGAATCTGACAAGCTCTCAAAATTTTTGGGGGTAACTCTTTCTGTGCTGGAAAAACAGAAAGGGACGTCAGATGATTTATTAGGGCAAGTAGTACTATATTTAAATGTGTTCATCCTGACATATGTCACTTCAGGTGCGCTATAATTAGATCTCCTCACACCTCTTTGATTCAGCGCTGGTTCCAGCTAAAGTATATTTCCAAATTTACATGAACTTCATGGCTGTCTAAGTAGGCCTATTCAGAAAAATGTTGGATGAAGCCCCCTCTCCATTAATAAAAAATAAATAAAAATGCAGCATATCACATACATAGGCAGTGCCGCTTAAAGGGGCCCTAAAGCGAACAATTGTAAAATTTAAAATATGTGCAAACTTAGACAAATAAGAAGCATGTTTTTTTCCAGAGTAAAATGAGCCATAAATTACTTTTCTCCTATCTTGCTGTCACTCACAGTAGGTAGTAGAAATCTGAGAGAAGTGACAGGTTTTGGACTAGTCCATCTCTTCATAAGGGATTCTCAGCAAGGCTTTTATTCTTTATAAAGATATTCCCTAATACCTAAGATTTAAACAATGATGCTGGCTGGCTTCCCTGCTCGCTGCACAGTGTTTTGGCAGTTGGACAGAGCAACTGCCATTCACTAAATGCTTTTGAAAATAAATAAATCCCTGAGAATCCCCTATGAAGAGATGGACTAGTCCAAAAAAACCTGTCGCTTCTGTCAGATTTCTACTACCTACTGTAAGTGACAGCAACATAGGAGAAAAGTAAATTATGGCTCATTTTACTCTGGAAGAAACGTACTTCCTATTGTATATGTTTGCACATATTTTAAATTTTACAATTTTTCGCTGTAGTGCCCCTTTAAACAAAACTAGGCAGCGTTACCCGGCTTCTGTGCTGGCTGGTCTGCCTTTCTGCTAGGCAGGCTGGCAGTTCCCCCATAACATTCCCTGACCTTATAGTGGACTGTTTCCCATGCTCCCACAGGCCCCCCCATTGAGGCACCACAACTCTCAGCATGCCCCCATAGAACAACTCCAACTCTCTGCATGCCTCCATAAAAGGCACCACAGCTCCCAGCATACCCGTCATTGAGGCTGCGCAGCTAACTCTGCCTTGGGGGACATGTGGGGCACCCCAGAATAGATCCGGGGTATGTGCCACTCATCTTTGGGGCTAGCAACGCCCCTGGCCAATAAATGTTATTCCAGATTCAAAACTCCTTGCTTTTACTGATGGCTAACACGGTGCAATACTCCACTGCTTCTACTTAGGCAAGTTTCTGCTTTTTCTTTTCCTTACAGATCTACTTTCAACTACGACTATGGTAGGATTAGATTGCAAGCTCCTCTGAGTAAACATAGCACTGTCCACCGTGATAAATCATTATATAGACAAATATGAGTAATAAAAATAATAATAATAATACTCTGTCAGTCTTTGTACAAATACGAGACCGTTTCTGTTGTTTCTGTGCCCTTTCTGCACTGCTGTCAGTTACTTATTTACAGTGAAGACACAGCAGCAGTTTCTGGCTGCGGACCATTAATCAATATTTGATCCCTCCAGTGAAAGTCCGCCGCACCTTTCTTTGCGTAACGCCGGTGTGACACCTGTGCGCTCTGCAGAAGTGTAAACCTCGCAGCGTCGGATCAAAGGAGTCGCACTCCACCTAAAGTTCAACTTCTAAGAATGTTGTTTTAACTCACTTAGCGGGATGATTCCGCACAGAAGGCAACGAGCTACAATTTCCCATCACTGTCCTTCAGGGAGAGGAAAAACAACTAAACAATGCGAACACAACGTTCCCGCAACGTAACAGCTAATGTGGCTTATTTTCTGTGGATACTGGAGGGTAGAGAGGGGCAACGAGATGCAAATAATTATGAGTTGATG
Source organism: Hyperolius riggenbachi (assembly GCF_040937935.1). Lineage (NCBI taxonomy): Eukaryota > Metazoa > Chordata > Amphibia > Anura > Hyperoliidae > Hyperolius > Hyperolius riggenbachi. The sequence goes on along the minus strand of NC_090651.1, from coordinate 14,021,432 downwards.
CGGAATTATGCAAATCTTTAGTGCACACTAATTAATAGAATAAAACTGAGGTGGGGTTCGATCGTTGCACCTATGGGGAACTTTCCTAGGGAGAGAGAAGCCTCTGGATCCTAATGGGACCTTCTCCAGTCCTCCACAGTACCCCCGGATCCAGCCCTGGCTCCCCCCGAAAACCCGGCGGACAAGCTTGTTGGTGTATGTGTGTAGGTTAACCACTTCACCCCAAAGTGGTTTTTACCCTGACGGACAAGAGCGATTTTCACCTTTCAGTGCTCATCCCTTTCATTTGCCAATAGCTTAATCACTACTAATCACAATGAAATGATCTATATCTTGTTTTTTTCACCACCAATTAGGCTTTTTGAAGTTGATGTTTATTTTCAGTAATTACTTTATTTTCTATGCATTTTAAAGGGAAAAACAAGGAAAAAAATTAAAAATACACTATTTCTCCAATTTCATCCCCTATAGGTTTAATATAAACACTGCTACTGTACATAAATCCCACACATTTTATCTGCCTATGTGTCCTGGTTATCACAATATTTTAATTATGTCCCTAGTACAAAGTGTGGTGACAATATAGTATTTGGAAATAACGGTGAATTTGTGTGTTTTTATTCCACTAATCCCACGTGCACGCACCAGGGAACGCGCGTGCAGCGAGCACAGCGGCAGCAGCGCTGTTTGACTTATAAAAACGTCTTGGAGCCGTTAAGACGCTAAGTGGTTAAGCAGCACCAGGCAAGTCTGCAGTTTACTCTCCTTCGGAGTGGGCCCAATCAGACTCGGCTATTCTGCCAGAGTTCAAACAGCCGAGATGGTACTACGCCTGGATCGTAAAGGTAAATATTGTTGTCTGTTGCTGTCTGGGGATCACATCGCTAGATCCGTGCTGCACAGGAGGAATATGTCCGGTGTCTCCAGCCTGGAGCTGTCAGTAAATGTGAATTCACAGAGATTATCACATGCGGTAACACAAGTGAGATGTCTGGTGTCTCCAGCCTGGAGCGGTCAGTAAATGTGAGGTCACAGAGATGATCACATGCGGTAATACAAGTGAGATGTCCGGTGTCTCCAGCCTGGAGCTGTCAGTAAATGTGAGGTCACAGAGATTATCACATGCGGTAACACAAGTGAGATGTTCGGTGTCTCCAGCCTGGAGCTGTCAGTAAATGTGAGGTCACAGAGATTATCACATGCGGTAACACAAGTGAGATGTCCGGTGTCTCCAGCCTGGAGCTGTCAGTAAATGTGAGGTCACAGAGATTATCACATGCGGTAACACAAGTGAGATGTTCGGTGTCTCCAGCCTGGAGCTGTCAGTAAATGTGAGGTCACAGAGATTATCACATGCGGTAACACAAGTGAGATGTCCGGTGTCTCCAGCCTGGAGCTGTCAGTAAATGTGAATTCACAGAGATTATCACATGCGGTAATACAAGTGAGATGTCCGGTGTCTCCAGCCTGGAGCTGTCAGTAAATGTGAGGTCGCAGAGATTATCACATGAGGTAACACAAGTGAGATGTTCGGTGTCTCCAGCCTGGAGCTGTCAGTAAATGTGAGGTCGCAGAGATTATCACATGCGGTAACACAAGTGAGATGTCCGGTGTCACCAGCCTGGAGCGGTCAGTAAATGTGAGGTCGCAGAGATTATCACATGAGGTAACACAAGTGAGATGTTCGGTGTCTCCAGCCTGGAGCTGTCAGTAAATGTGAGGTCGCAGAGATTATCACATGCGGTAACACAAGTGAGATGTCCGGTGTCTCCAGCCTGGAGCTGTCAGTAATGTGAGGTCACAGAGATTATCACATGCGGTAACACAAGTGAGATGTCCGGTGTCTCCAGCCTGGAGCTGTCAGTAAATGTGAGGTCACAGAGATTATCACATGCGGTAACACAAGTGAGATGTCCGGTGTCTCCAGCCTGGAGCTGTCAGTAAATGTGAAGTCACAGAGATTATCACATGAGGTAACAAGTGAGATGTTCGGTGTCTCCAGCCTGGAGCTGTCAGTAAATGTGAGGTCGCAGAGATTATCACATGCGGTAACACAAGTGAGATGTCCGGTGTCTCCAGCCTGGAGCTGTCAGTAAATGTGAGGTCACAGAGATTATCACATGCGGTAACACAAGTAAAATGTCCGGAGTCTCCAGCCTGGAGCTGTCAGTAAATGTGAGGTCACAGAGATTATCACATGCGGTAACACAAGTAAAATGTCCGGAGTCTCCAGCCTGGAGCTGTCAGTAAATGTGAGGTCACAGAGATTATCACATGAGGTAACACAAGTGAGATGTCCGGTGTCTCCAGCCTGGAGCTGTCAGTAAATGTAAATTCACAGAGATTATCACATGCGGTAACACAAGTGAGATGTCCGGTGTCTCCAGCCTGGAGCTGTCAGTAATGTGAGGTCACAGAGATGATCACATGCGGTAATACAAGTGAGATGTCCGGTGTCTCCAGCCTGGAGCTGTCAGTAAATGTGAGGTCACAGAGATTATCACATGCGGTAACACAAGTGAGATGTCCGGTGTCTCCAGCCTGGAGCTGTCAGTAAAGGTGAGGTCACAGAGATTATCACATGCGGTAACACAAGTAAGATGTTCGGTGTTTCCAGCCTGGAGCTGTCAGTAAATGTGAGGTCGCAGAGATTATCACATGCGGTAACACAAGTGAGATGTCCGGTGTCTCCAGCCTGGAGCTGTCAGTAAATGTGAGGTCGCAGAGATTATCACATGCGGTAACACAAGTGAGATGTCCGGTGTCTCCAGCCTGGAGCTGTCAGTAAATGTGAGGTCGCAGAGATTATCACATGCGGTAACACAAGTGAGATGTCCAGTGTCTCCAGCCTGGAGCTGTCAGTAAATGTGAGGTCGCAGAGATTATCACATGCGGTAACACAAGTGAGATGTCCGGTGTCTCCAGCCTGGAGCTGTCAGTAAATGTGAGGTCACAGAGATTATCACATGCGGTAACACAAGTGAGATGTCCGGTGTCTCTGGCCTGGAGCTGTCAGTAAATGTGAGGTCACAGAGATTATCACATGCGGTAACACAAGTGAGATGTCCGGTGTCTCCAGCCTGGAGCTGTCAGTAAATGTGAGGTCACAGAGATTATCACATGCGGTAACACAAGTGAGATGTCCGGTGTCTCCAGCCGGGAGCTGTCAGTAAATGTGAGGTCACAGAGATTATCACATGCGGTAACACAAGTGAGATGTCCGGTGTCTCCAGCCTGGAGCTGTCAGTAAATGTGAGGTCGCAGAGATTATCACATGCGGTAACACAAGTGAGATGTCCGGTGTCTCCAGCCTGGAGCTGTCAGTAAATGTGAGGTCGCAGAGATTATCACATGCGGTAACACAAGTGAGATGTCCGGTGTCTCCAGCCTGGAGCTGTCAGTAAATGTGAGGTCGCAGAGATTATCACATGCGGTAACACAAGTGAGATGTCTGGTGTCTCCAGCCTGGAGTGGTCAGTAAATGTGAGGTCACAGAGATTATCACATGCGGTAACACAAGTGAGATGTCCGGTGTCTCCAGCCTGGAGCGGTCAGTAAATGTGAGGTCACAGAGATTATCACATGCGGTAACACAAGTGAGATGTCCGGTGTCTCCAGCCTGGAGCTGTCAGTAAATGTGAGGTCACAGAGATTATCACATGCGGTAACACAAGTGAGATGTTCGGTGTCTCCAGCCTGGAGCTGTCAGTAAATGTAAATTCACAGAGATTATCACATGCGGTAACACAAGTGAGATGTTCGGTGTCTCCAGCCTGGAGCGGTCAGTAAATGTGAGGTCGCAGAGATTATCACATGCGGTAACACAAGTGAGATGTCCGGTGTCTCCAGCCTGGAGCTGTCAGTAAATGTGAGGTCACAGAGATTATCACATGCGGTAACACAAGTGAGATGTCCGGTGTCTCCAGCCTGGAGCTGTCAGTAAATGTGAAGTCACAGAGATTATCACATGCGGTAACACAAGTGAGATGTCCGGTGTCTCCAGCCTGGAGTGGTCAGTAAATGTGAGGTCACAGAGATTATCACGTGCGGTAACACAAGTGAGATGTCCGGTGTCTCCAGCCTGGAGCTGTCAGTAAATGTGAGGTCACAGAGATTATCACATGCGGTAACACAAGTGAGATGTCCGGTGTCTCCAGCCTGGAGCTGTCAGTAATGTGAGGTCACAGAGATTATCACATGCGGTAACACAAGTGAGATGTCTGGTGTCTCCAGCCTGGAGCTGTCAGTAAATGTGAGGTCACAGAGATTATCACATGCGGTAACACAAGTGAGATGTCTGGTGTCTCCAGCCTGGAGCTGTCAGTAAATGTGAGGTCACAGAGATTATCACGTGCGGTAACACAAGTGAGATGTCCGGTGTCCCCAGCCTGGAGCTGTCAGTAAATGTGAGGTCACAGAGATTATCACATGCGGTAACACAAGTGAGATGTCCGGTGTCTCCAGCCTGGAGCTGTCAGTAAATGTGAGGTCACAGAGATTATCACATGCGGTAACACAAGTGAGATGTCCGGTGTCCCCAGCCTGGAGCTGTCAGTAATGTGAGGTCACAGAGATTATCACATGAAGTAACACAAGTGAGATGTCCGGTGTCTCCAGCCTGGAGCTGTCAGTAAATGTGAGGTCACAGAGATTATCACATGCGGTAACACAAGTGAGATGTTTGGTGTCACCAGCCTGGAGCTGTCAGTAAATGTGAGGTCACAGAGATTATCACATGCTGTAACACAAGTGAGATGTCCGGTGTCTCCAGCCTGGAGCTGTCAGTAATGTGAGGTCACAGAGATTATCACATGCGGTAACACAAGTGAGATGTTCGGTGTCTCCAGCCTGGAGCTGTCAGTAAATGTGAATTCACAGAGATTATCACATGCGGTAACACAAGTGAGATGTCTGGTGTCTCCAGCCGGGAGCTGTCAGTAAATGTGAGGTCACAGAGATTATCACATGCGGTAACACAAGTGAGATGACCGGTGTCTCCAGCCTGGAGCTGTCAGTAAATGTGAAGTCACAGAGATTATCACATGCGGTAACACAAGTGAGATGTCCGGTGTCTCCAGCCTGGAGCTGTCAGTAAATGTGAGGTCACAGAGATTATCACACGCGGTAACACAAGTGAGATGTCCGGTGTCTCCAGCCTGGAGCTGTCAGTAAATGTGAGGTCACAGAGATTATCACACGCGGTAACACAAGTGAGATGTCCGGTGTCTCCAGCCTGGAGCTGTCAGTAAATGTGAGGTCACAGAGATTATCACACGCGGTAACACAAGTGAGATGTCCGGTGTCTCCAGCCTGGAGCTGTCAGTAAATGTGAATTCACAGAGATTATCACATGCGGTAACACAAGTGAGATGTCCGGTGTCTCCAGCCTGGAGCTGTCAGTAAATGTGAGGTCACAGAGATTATCACATGCGGTAACACAAGTGAGATGACCGGTGTCTCCAGCCTGGAGCGGTCAGTAAATGTGAGGTCACAGAGATTATCACATGCGATAACACAAGTGAGATGTCCGGTGTCTCCAGCCTGGAGCTGTCAGTAAATGTGAGGTCACAGAGATTATCACATGCGGTAACACAAGTGAGATGACCGGTGTCTCCAGCCTGGAGCGGTCAGTAAATGTGAGGTCACAGAGATTATCACATGCGATAACACAAGTGAGATGTCCGGTGTCTCCAGCCTGGAGCTGTCAGTAAATGTGAGGTCACAGAGATTATCACATGCAGTAACACAAGTGAGATGTCCGGTGTCTCCAGCCTGGAGCTGTCAGTAAATGTGAGGTCACAGAGATTATCACATGCGGTAACACAAGTGAGATTTCCGGTGTCTCCGGCCTGGAGCTGTCAGTAAATGTGAGGTCACAGAGATTATCACATGCAGTAACACAAGTGAGATGTCCGGTGTCTCCAGCCTGGAGCTGTCAGTAAATGTGAGGTCACAGAGATTATCACATGCGGTAACACAAGTGAGATGTCCGGTGTCTCCAGCCTGGAGCTGTCAGTAAATGTGAGGTCACAGAGATTATCACATGCAGTAACACAAGTGAGATGTCCGGTGTCTCCAGCCTGGAGCTGTCAGTAAATGTGAGGTCACAGAGATTATCACATGCGGTAACACAAGTGAGATTTCCGGTGTCTCCGGCCTGGAGCTGTCAGTAAATGTGAGGTCACAGAGATTATCACATGCAGTAACACAAGTGAGATGTCCGGTGTCTCCAGCCTGGAGCTGTCAGTAAATGTGAGGTCACAGAGATTATCACATGCAGTAACACAAGTGAGATGTCCGGTGTCTCCGGCCTGGAGCTGTCAGTAAATGTGAGGTCACAGAGATTATCACATGCAGTAACACAAGTGAGATGTCCGGTGTCCCCAGCCTGGAGCTGTCAGTAAATGTGAGGTCACAGAGATTATCACATGCGGTAACACAAGTGAGATGTCCGGTGTCTCCAGCCTGGAGCTGTCAGTAAATGTAAATTCACAGAGATTATCACATGCGGTAACACAAGTGAGATGTCCGGTGTCTCCAGCCTGGAGCTGTCAGTAAATGTGAGGTCACAGAGATTATCACATGCGGTAACACAAGTGAGATGTCTGGTGTCTCCAGCCTGGAGCTGTCAGTAAATGTGAGGTCACAGAGATTATCACACGCGGTAACACAAGTGAGATGTTCGGTGTCTCCAGCCTGGAGCTGTCAGTAAATGTGAGGTCGCAGAGATTATCACATGCGGTAACACAAGTGAGATGTCTGGTGTCTCCAGCCTGGAGCTGTCAGTAAATGTGAGGTCACAGAGATGATCACATGCGGTAATACAAGTGAGATGACCGGTGTCTCCAGCCTGGAGGTGTCAGTAAATGTGAGTTCACAGAGATTATCACATGCGGTAACACAAGTGAGATGTCTGGTGTCTCCAGCCTGGAGTGGTCAGTAAATGTGAGGTCACAGAGATTATCACATGCGGTAACACAAGTGAGATGTCCGGTGTCTCCAGCCTGGAGCTGTCAGTAAATGTGAGGTCACAGAGATTATCACATGCGGTAATACAAGTGAGATGTCCGGTGTCTCCAGCCTGGAGCTGTCAGTAAATGTGAGGTCACAGATATTATCACATGCGGTAACACAAGTGAGATGTCCGGTGTCTCCAGCCTGGAGCTGTCAGTAAATGTGAGGTCACAGAGATTATCACATGCGGTAACACAAGTGAGATGTCCGGTGTCTCCAGCCTGGAGCTGTCAGTAAATGTGAGGTCACAGAGATGATCACATGCGGTAATACAAGTGAGATGTCCGGTGTCTCCAGCCTGGAGCTGTCAGTAAATGTGAGGTCACAGAGATTATCACATGCGGTAACACAAGTGAGATGTCCGGTGTCTCCAGCCTGGAGCTGTCAGTAAATGTGAGGTCACAGAGATTATCACATGCGGTAACACAAGTGAGATGTCCGGTGTCTCCAGCCTGGAGCTGTCAGTAAATGTGAGGTCACAGAGATTATCACATGCGGTAACACAAGTGAGATGTCCGGTGTCTCCAGCCTGGAGCTGTCAGTAAATGTGAGGTCACAGAGATTATCACATGCGGTAACACAAGTGAGATGTCCGGTGTCTCCAGCCTGGAGCTGTCAGTAAATGTGAGGTCACAGAGATTATCACATGCGGTAAAACAAGTGAGATATCCGGTGTCTCCAGCCTGGAGCTGTCAGTAAATGTGAATTCACAGAGATTATCACATGCAGTAACACAAGTGAGATGTCCGGTGTCTCCAGCCTGGAGCTGTCAGTAAATGTGAGGTCACAGAGATGATCACATGCGGTAATACAAGTGAGATGTCCGGTGTCTCCAGCCTGGAGCTGTCAGTAAATGTGAGGTCACAGAGATTATCACATGCGGTAACACAAGTAAGATGTTCGGTGTCTCCAGCCTGGAGCTGTCAGTAAATGTGAGGTCGCAGAGATTATCACATGCGGTAACACAAGTGAGATGTCAGGTGTCTCCAGCCTGGAGCTGTCAGTAAATGTGAGGTCACAGAGATTATCACATGCGGTAACACAAGTGAGATGTCTGGTGTCTCCAGCCTGGAGCTGTCAGTAAATGTGAGGTCACAGAGATTATCACATGCGGTAACACAAGTGAGATGTCCGGTGTCTCCAGCCCGGAGCTGTCAGTAAATGTGGGGTCACAGAGATTATCACATGCGGTAACAGAAGTGAGATGTCCGGTGTCTCCAGCCTGGAGCTGTCAGTAAATGTGAGGTCACAGAGATTATCACATGCGGTAACAGAAGTGAGATGTCCGGTGTCTCCAGCCTGGAGCTGTCAGTAATGTGAGGTCGCAGAGATTATCACATGCGGTAACACAAGTGAGATGTCCGGTGTCTCCAGCCTGGAGCTGTCAGTAAATGTGAGGTCACAGAGATTATCACATGCGGTAACAGAAGTGAGATGTCCGGTGTCTCCAGCCTGGAGCTGTCAGTAATGTGAGGTCGCAGAGATTATCACATGCGGTAACACAAGTGAGATGTCCGGTGTCTCCAGCCTGGAGCTGTCAGTAAATGTGAGGTCACAGAGATTATCACATGCGGTAACACAAGTGAGATGTCCGGTGTCTCCAGCCTGGAGCCGTCAGTAATGTGAGGTCACAGAGATGATCACATGCGGTAACACAAGTGAGATGTCCGGTGTCTCCAGCCGGGAGCTGTCAGTAAATGTGAGGTCACAGAGATTATCACATGAGGTAACACAAGTGAGATGTCCGGTGTCTCCAGCCTGGAGCTGTCAGTAAATGAGTAAATGTGAGGTCACAGAGATTATCACATGCGGTAACACAAGTGAGATGTCCGGTGTCTCCAGCCTGGAGCGGTCAGTAAATGTGAGGTCACAGAGATTATCACATGCGGTAATACAAGTGAGATGTTCGGTGTCTCCGGCCTGGAGCTGTCAGTAATGTGAGGTCACAGAGATTATCACATGCGGTAACACAAGTAAAATGTCCGGAGTCTCCAGCCTGGAGCTGTCAGTAATGTGAATTCACAGAGATTATCACATGCGGTAACACAAGTGAGATGTCTGGTGTCTCCAGCCTGGAGCTGTCAGTAAATGTGAGGTCACAGAGATTATCACATGCGGTAACACAAGTGAGATGTCTGGTGTCTCCAGCCTGGAGCTGTCAGTAAATGTGAATTCACAGAGATTATCACATGCGGTAACACAAGTGAGATGTCCGGTGTCTCCAGCCTGGAGCTGTCAGTAATGTGAATTCACAGAGATTATCACATGCGGTAACACAAGTGAGATGTCCGGTGTCTCCAGCCTGGAGCTGTCAGTAATGTGAATTCACAGAGATTATCACATGCGGTAACACAAGTGAGATGTCTGGTGTCTCCAGCCTGGAGCTGTCAGTAATGTGAATTCACAGAGATTATCACATGCGGTAACACAAGTGAGATGTCCGGTGTCTCCAGCCTGGAGCTGTCAGTAAATGTGAATTCACAGAGATTATCACATGCGGTAACACAAGTGAGATGTCCGGTGTCTCCAGCCTGGAGCTGTCAGTAAATGTGAATTCACAGAGATTATCACATGCGGTAACACAAGTGAGATGTCCGGTGTCTCCAGCCTGGAGCTGTCAGTAAATGTGAGATCACAGAGATTATCACATGCGGTAACACAAGTGAGATGTCCGGTGTCTCCAGCCTGGAGCTGTCAGTAAATGTGAGATCACAGAGATTATCACATGCGGTAACACAAGTGAGATGTCCGGTGTCTCCAGCCTGGAGCTGTCAGTAATGTGAGGTCACAGAGATTATCACATGCGGTAACACAAGTGAGATGTCCCGTGTCTCCAGCCTGGAGCTGTCAGTAAATGTGAGATCACAGAGATTATCACATGCGGTAACACAAGTGAGATGTCCGGTGTCTCCAGCCTGGAGCTGTCAGTAATGTGAGGTCACAGAGATTATCACATGCGGTAATACAAGTGAGATGTCCGGTGTCCCCAGCCTGGAGCTGTCAGTAAATGTGAGGTCACAGAGATTATCACATGCGGTAACACAAGTGAGATGTCCGGTGTCTCCAGCCTGGAGCTGTCAGTAAATGTGAGGTCACAGAGATGATCACATGCGGTAACACAAGTGAGATGTCCGGTGTCTCCAGCCTGGAGCTGTCAGTAAATGTGAGGTCACAGAGATTATCACATGCGGTAACACAAGTGAGATGTCCGGTGTCCCCAGCCTGGAGCTGTCAGTAAATGTGAATTCACAGAGATTATCACATGCGGTAACACAAGTGAGATGTCCGGTGTCTCCAGCCTGGAGCTGTCAGTAATGTGAGGTCACAGATTATCACATGCGGTAACACAAGTGAGATGTCCGGTGTCTCCAGCCTGGAGCTGTCAGTAAATGTGAGGTCACAGAGATTATCACATGCGGTAACACAAGTGAGATGTCCGGTGTCTCCAGCCTGGAGCTGTCAGTAAATGTGAGGTCACAGAGATTATCACATGCGGTAACACAAGTGAGATGTCCGGTGTCTCCAGCCTGGAGCTGTCAGTAAATGTGAATTCACAGAGATTATCACATGCGGTAACACAAGTGAGATGTCCGGTGTCTCCAGCCTGGAGTGGTCAGTAAATGTGAGGTCACAGAGATTATCACATGCAGTAACACAAGTGAGATGTCCGGTGTCTCCAGCCTGGAGTGGTCAGTAAATGTGAGGTCACAGAGATTATCACATGCGGTAACACAAGTGAGATGTCCAGTGTCTCCAGCCTGGAGCTGTCAGTAAATGTGAGGTCACAGAGATTATCACATGCGGTAACACAAGTGAGGTGTCCAGTGTCTCCAGCCTGGAGATGTCAGTAATGTGAGGTCACAGAGATTATCACATGCGGTAACACAAGTGAGATGTCCGGTGTCTCCAGCCTGGAGCTGTCAGTAAATGTGAGGTCACAGAGATTATCACATGCGGTAACACAAGTGAGATGTCCGGTGTCTCCAGCCTGGAGATGTCAGTAATGTGAGGTCACAGAGATTATCACATGCGGTAACACAAGTGAGATGTCCGGTGTCTCCAGCCTGGAGCTGTCAGTAAATGTGAGGTCACAGAGATTATCACATGGGGTAACACAAGTGAGATGTCCGGTGTCTCCAGCCTGGAGCTGTCAGTAAATGTGAATTCACAGAGATTATCACATGCGGTAACACAAGTGAGATGTCCGGTGTCTCCAGCCTGGAGCTGTCAGTAAATGTGAGGTCACAGAGATGATCACATGGGGTAACACAAGTGAGATGTCCGGTGTCTCCAGCCTGGAGCTGTCAGTAATGTGAGGTCACAGAGATGATCACATGGGGTAACACAAGTGAGATGTCCGGTGTCTCCAGCCTGGAGCTGTCAGTAATGTGAGGTCACAGAGATTATCACATGCGGTAACACAAGTGAGATGTCCGGTGTCTCCCGCCTGGAGCTGTCAGTAAATGTGAGGTCACAGAGATTATCACATGCGGTAACACAAGTGAGATGTCCGGTGTCTCCAGCCTGGAGATGTCAGTAAATGTGAGGTCACAGAGATTATCACATGCGGTAACACAAGTGAGATGTCTGGTGTCTCCAGCCTGGAGCTGTCAGTAAATGTGAGGTCGCAGAGATTATCACATGCGGTAATACAAGTGAGATGTCCGGAGTCTCCAGCCTGGAGCTGTCAGTAAATGTGAGGTCACAGAGATTATCACATGCGGTAACACAAGTAAAATGTCCGGAGTCTCCAGCCTGGAGCTGTCAGTAAATGTGAGGTCACAGAGATTATCACATGCGGTAACACAAGTGAGATGTCCGGAGTCTCCAGCCTGGAGCTGTCAGTAATGTGAGGTCACAGAGATTATCACATGCGGTAACACAAGTGAGATGTCCGGAGTCTCCAGCCTGGAGCTGTCAGTAAATGTGAGGTCACAGAGATTATCACATGCGGTAACACAAGTAAGATGTCCGGTGTCTCCAGCCTGGAGCGGTCAGTAAATGTGAGGTCACAGAGATTATCACATGCGGTAACACAAGTGAGATGTCCGGTGTCTCCAGCCCGGAGCTGTCAGTAAATGTGAGGTCACAGAGATTATCACATGCGGTAACACAAGTGAGATGTTCGGTGTCTCCAGCCTGGAGCTGTCAGTAAATGTGAGGTCGCAGAGATTATCACATGCGGTAACACAAGTGATGTCCGGTGTCTCCAGCCTGGAGCTGTCAGTAAATGTGAATTCACAGAGATTATCACATGCGGTAACACAAGTGAGATGTCCGGTGTCTCCAGCCTGGAGCTGTCAGTAAATGTGAGGTCACAGAGATTATCACATGCGGTAACACAAGTGAGATGTCTGGTGTCTCCAGCCGGGAGCTGTCAGTAAATGTGAGGTCACAGAGATGATCACATGCGGTAACACAAGTGAGATGTCCGGTGTCTCCAGCCTGGAGCTGTCAGTAAATGTGAGGTCACAGAGATTATCACATGCGGTAACACAAGTGAGATGTCCGGTGTCTCCAGCCTGGAGCTGTCAGTAAATGTGAGGTCACAGAGATGATCACATGTGGTAACACAAGTGAGATGTCCGGTGTCTCCCGCCTGGAGCGGTCAGTAAATGTGAGGTCACAGAGATTATCACATGCGGTAACACAAGTGAGATGTCCGGTGTCTCCGGCCTGGAGCTGTCAGTAAATGTGAGGTCACAGAGATTATCACATGCGGTAACACAAGTGAGATGTCCGGTGTCTCCTGCCTGGAGCTGTCAGTAAATGTGAGGTCACAGAGATTATCACATGCGGTAACACAAGTGAGATGTCCGGTGTCTCCAGCCTGGAGATGTCAGTAAATGTGAGGTCACAGAGATTATCACATGCGGTAACACAAGTGAGATGTCTGGTGTCTCCAGCCTGGAGCTGTCAGTAATGTGAGGTCACAGAGATTATTATATGAGGTAACACAAGTGAGATGTCCGGTGTCTCCAGCCTGGAGCTGTCAGTAAATGTGAGGTCACAGAGATTATCACATGCGGTAACACAAGTGAGATGTCCGGTATCTCCGGCCTGGAGCTGTCAGTAATGTGAGGTCACAGAGATGATCACATGCGGTAACACAAGTGAGATTTCCGGTGTCTCCGGCCTGGAGCTGTCAGTAAATGTGAGGTCACAGAGATTATCACATGCGGTAACACAAGTGAGATGTCCGGTGTCTCCAGCCTGGAGTGGTCAGTAAATGTGAGGTCACAGAGATTATCACATGCGGTAACACAAGTGAGATGTCCGGTGTCTCCAGCCTGGAGTGGTCAGTAAATGTGAGGTCACAGAGATTATCACATGCGGTAACACAAGTGAGATGTCCGGTGTCCCCAGCCTGGAGCTGTCAGTAAATGTAAGGTCACAGAGATGATCACATGCGGTAACACAAGTGAGATGTCTGGTGTCTCCAGCCTGGAGCTGTCAGTAAATGTGAAGTCACAGAGATGATCACATGCGGTAACACAAGTGAGATGTCTGGTGTCTCCAGCCTGGAGCTGTCAGTAAATGTGAGGTCACAGAGATTATCACATGCGGTAACACAAGTGAGATGTCCGGTGTCTCCAGCCTGGAGCTGTCAGTAAATGTGAAGGTCACAGAGATGATCACATGCGGTAACACAAGTGAGATGTCCGGTGTCTCCAGCCTGGAGCTGTCAGTAAATGTGAGGTCACAGAGATTATCACATGCGGTAACACAAGTGAGATGTTCGGTGTCTCCAGCCTGGAGCTGTCAGTAAATGTGAGGTCACAGAGATTATCACATGCGGTAACACAAGTGAGATGTCCGGTGTCTCCAGCCTGGAGCTGTCAGTAAATGTGAGGTCACAGAGATTATCACATGGGGTAACACAAGTGAGATGTCTGGTGTCTCCAGCCTGGAGCTGTCAGTAAATGTGAGGTCACAGAGATTATCACATGCGGTAACACAAGTGAGATGTCCGGTGTCTCCAGCCTGGAGCTGTCAGTTAATGTGAGGTCACAGAGATGATCACATGCGGTAACACAAGTGTGATGTCCGGTGTCTCCAGCCTGGAGCTGTCAGTAAATGTAAGGTCACAGAGATTATCACATGCGGTAACACAAGTGAGATGTCCGGTGTCTCCAGCCTGGAGCGGTCAGTACATGTGAGGTCACAGAGATGATCACATGCGGTAACACAAGTGAGATGTCCGGTGTCTCCAGCCTGGAGCTGTCAGTAAATGTGAGGTCACAGAGATTATCACATGCGGTAACACAAGTGAGATGTCCGGTGTCCCCAGCCTGGAGCTGTCAGTAAATGTGAGGTCACAGAGATTATCACATGCGGTAACACAAGTGAGATGTCCGGTGTCTGCAGCCTGGAGCTGTCAGTAATGTGAGGTCACAGAGATTATCACATGCTGTAACACAAGTGAGATGTCCGGTGTCTCCAGCCTGGAGCTGTCAGTAAATGTGAGGTCACACAGATGATCACATGCGGTAACACAAGTGAGATGTCCGGTGTCCCCAGCCTGGAGCTGTCAGTAAATGTGAGGTCACAGAGATTATCACATGCGGTAACACAAGTGAGATGTCCGGTGTCTCCAGCCTGGAGCTGTCAGTAATGTGAGGTCAGATATTATCACATGCGGTAACACAAGTGAGATGTCTGGTGTCTCCAGCCTGGAGCTGTCAGTAAATGTGAGGTCACAGAGATTATCACATGCGGTAACACAAGTGAGATGTCCGGTGTCTCCGGCCTGGAGCTGTCAGTAATGTGAGGTCACAGAGATTATCACACGCGGTAACACAAGTGAGATGTCCGGTGTCTCCGGCCTGGAGCTGTCAGTAAATGTGAGGTCACAGAGATTATCACATGCGGTAACACAAGTGAGATGTCCGGTGTCTCCGGCCTGGAGCTGTCAGTAAATGTGAGGTCACAGAGATTATCACATGCGGTAACACAAGTGAGATGTCCAGTGTCCCCAGCCTGGAGCTGTCAGTAAATGTGCGGTCACAGAGATTATCACATGCGGTAACACAAGTGAGATGTCCGGTGTCTCCAGCCTGGAGCTGTCAGTAAATGTGAGGTCACAGAGATTATCACATGCGGTAACACAAGTGAGATGACCGGTGTCTCCAGCCTGGAGCGGTCAGTAAATGTGAGGTCACAGAGATTATCACATGCGATAACACAAGTGAGATGACCGGTGTCTCCAGCCTGGAGCTGTCGGTAACAAACAGCCATTTGGAAGGTTATAGATGGGAGGAAACAGAGCAGAAAAACGGGCAAAACTGATTAAACTACAGATGAAACTCGAAGAAAAATTTGAATTTTGAGCAAAAGTCCATTTCAGCAATTCAGTTTAGAAGGTAAAGCTAATATGTGAAATGGGAAGCCTTTGCAAGCGTTTTGGATAAATTAGCTGATTAGAGTGACACTTTTAGCCGAGAATATTGGAACATTTTTTACAATATTCTAATGGTCTGAGATTTTGATTTTGAGGACATAGTTAACAAGATTATAACAAAGGCTGGAAATATCTCACTTTGTATGCAATGAGTCTATTTAATATATTAGTTTCACTTTTTAAGTTGAATTAGTGAGATAAATTGAATTTTTTGAGTCTCATCTGTATTCAGGAAAAGATGAAAATCATAAAAACATATTTCCTTAATTTCACAATATTATTGAGTAGTAATTTAACATGATTAATAAGACCGTAATGGTTTTGAGCGGATACTAATTTTACGGTAATTTTGTGCAGCATGGACTTGCACTTTACTTGTCAGTATAATAAAAAAATGCTATTTGTATCACATATGTCATCCATTTTCCCTGCACTGCAAAAATCCAGCAAATACCGAATGAAATCCTGTTAAGATTCCTTAAAATACCGAATGAAACTCTTAGTGAATTTAGAATAAAAATAAAAAGTCTAAAACGCCAAATAGGTTAATTTTCCAACCCTTCATTTTTCCTGAACGTGTCTTAGTGAATTGTGGCCAAAGTGTAGTGTCTGACTTTCTTAGTTACAAAGAACAATAACAATACAAATGGACACTATTTTTGGATTACTGAAGGCAATTTCTAGGACACAATAAGCGTCTGGTTAGAGCAATGTAACAATCTTGGAATTTCTTTGGAGACAGGTGCTCTTTTGTTATGTGGTCTGTAATCTCCTGGAAGGCTTATGCTCCGCACGTCGCGACACAGATGGACAATATCATCCAGAAATTAGAGTGCTTCTACAAAACCCTCACAAACTATGGTAGGTTGTGAGCCAGGGGCGTTTCTAAGGTTCTTGGAGATCAGTGGCACCTGTGGGCACCAGGCGGGGAGGTACATGCGGCGCGCGCAGCGCGCCGCGGCAAAAAAATGGGCGTGGCCATGCGGTGAGTGGGCGTGGCCATGGGTGGGGCCAAATGTACATGAACTTAGCAGCGGTGTAAGCTACGGATAACGGGCCTGCCCATCGAAATATTGGACGGAGCCCCCTGTCCTTTATTTCGATCATTTACAATCAGTATAGGCATAAATCAAAGATGTATACGCACATAAAATTTTGATTGGTCAATCACTGACCCCCAATTTCCCACCCCCGTGCAGTAAGTGGGCCAACAGACAATGAATTTTATGAACAGAGCTAAAATTGGCTAATCAAAATTGCATGTGTGTACCAGGCTTTACAGCTAATACTGTACATACTGAAAGTAGCAGGGATCAGCATACAATACAGCTGGTTTACAATCAATAAAGGCACAGAGTAACACTTTACACTGTACACACTGGAGGTAAATCAGCACACAGTGCAAGCACTAGAGAACAGCGTATACTGTACATACTGTAGGCAGCAGAATTCAGCACACTGCAGCTAGCGTGCCAAAAATATGACGATCACGTTGTGCGGCGTGCTTATCGCGCCGCACCAAAAAATGGGTGGGCCATGGACCAGAATATAGGTGTGGTAACGGGTGGAGACAAATTTACATGAACCTAGCAATGGTGGGACATCAGATTAGGACAGTGGTGGCGAACCTTTTGGAGGCCGAGTGCCCAAACTGCAACCCAAAAGTCACTTACCGGTATCTATCGCAAAGTGGCAACAGCAATTTAAACTAAATACTGTACAAACGTTTTAACTCATACATGAACATTATGGAAAATCCAAGTTGAAAATAAACTGTGAAGATAAACAATTTCATCCATCCTACTCCTGAAAAATGTATTCAATTTTTTAGAACCTCCCAGTTTTATTTTCTGTTTTAAAACGCTAAAAAAGTAGGTTTAATGCTATTGTCTCATATGATAAGGATTCAGCTTTTCCCAAAGTCTCGCAGTTAGCAATCATGTGACCCCCAACAAGACATATTCAGCAATCATGAGGCCCCCAACAAATCAGGAGGCCCCCAACAAGACAAATTCAGCAATCATGAGGCCTCCAACAAATCATGAGGCCCCCAACAAGACAAATTCAGCAATCATGAGGCCCCCAACAAGACAAATTCAGCAATCATGAGGCCCCCAACAAATCATGAGGCCCCCAACAAGACAAATTCAGCAATCATGAGGCCCCCAACAAATCATAAGGCTCCCAACAAGACACATTCAGCAGTCATGAGGCACATAAATAGACAGCATTTCACATAAATAGGCAGAATGCCCCCTTAATATGGTAGCCCCCCCAAGTTAGGTAGTGAGTGACAGGGACCCCCAGGTTAGCTAGTGAGTGACAGGCGCCTCCAGTTAGGTAGTGAGTGACAGGGACCCCGATAGTAAGTGACAGGGAGCACCTTTAGGTAGTGAGTGAGTGCCAGGGAGCCCCTTTAGGCAGTGAGTGAGTGACAGGAAGCCCCTTTAGGCAGTGAGTGAGTGCCAGGGAGCCCCTTTAGGCAGTGAGTGAGTGACAGGAAGCCCCTTTAGGCAGTGAGTGAGTGACAGGGAGCCCCTTTAGGTAATGAGTGAGTGACAGGGAGCCCCTTTAGGGAGTGAGTGAGTGACAGGGAGCCCCTTTAGGGAGTGAGTGACAGGGAGCCCCTTTAGGGAGTGAGTGAGTGACAGGGAGCCCCTTTAGGGAGTGAGTGAGTGACAGGGAGCCCCTTTAGGGAGTGAGTGAGTGACAGGGAGCCCCTTTAGGGAGTGAGTGAGTGACAGGGAGCCCCTTTAGGGAGTGAGTGCGTGACAGGGAGCCCCTTTAGGGAGTGAGTGAGTGACAGGGAGCCCCTTTAGGGAGTGAGTGAGTGACAGGGAGCCCCTTTAGGGAGTGGGTGAGTGACAGGGAGCCCCTTTAGGGAGTGAGTGCGTGCCAGGGAGCCCCTTTAGGGAGTGGGTGCGTGCCAGGGAGCCCCTTTAGGGAGTGGGTGCGTGCCAGGGAGCCCCTTTAGGGAGTGAGTGACAGGGAGCCCCTTTAGGGAGTGAGTGACAGGGAGCCCCTTTAGGGAGTGAGTGAGTGACAGGGAGCCCCTTTAGGGAGTGAGTGAGTGACAGGGAGCCCCTTTAGGGAGTGAGTGACAGGGAGCCCCTTTAGGGAGTGAGTGCGTGCCAGGGAGCCCCTTTAGGGAGTGAGTGCGTGCCAGGGAGCCCCTTTAGGGAGTGAGTGAGTGACAGGGAGCCCCTTTAGGGAGTGAGTGAGTGACAGGGAGCCCCTTTAGGGAGTGAGTGAGTGACAGGGAGCCCCTTTAGGGAGTGGGTGAGTGACAGGGAGCCCCTTTAGGGAGTGAGTGCGTGCCAGGGAGCCCCTTTAGGGAGTGGGTGCGTGCCAGGGAGCCCCTTTAGGGAGTGGGTGCGTGCCAGGGAGCCCCTTTAGGGAGTGGGTGCGTGCCAGGGAGCCCCTTTAGGGAGTGAGTGAGTGACAGGGAGCCCCTTTAGGGAGTGAGTGAGTGACAGGGAGCCCCTTTAGGGAGTGAGTGAGTGACAGGGAGCCCCTTTAGGGAGTGAGTGCGTGCCAGGGAGCCCCTTTAGGGAGTGAGTGCGTGCCAGGGAGCCCCTTTAGGGAGTGAGTGAGTGACAGGGAGCCCCTTTAGGGAGTGAGTGCGTGCCAGGGAGCCCCTTTAGTGAGTGAGTGAGTGACAGGGAGGCCCCCCCTCTAGCCGCCGCCGCTCCCCCCCTACCTCTCAGCAGACCTCAGGATCAGCGGCGACCCGACCAGATGTACGAGCGGGCGCTGGACGCACCCGCTCGATATGCGGAAGTGATGTCACTTCCGCATATCAGTGCGGGCGCTGGGTCCTAGCGCCCGCACGATTGGTCGCCGGCTCGCCGCCTGATCCTGAGGTCTGAGACGAGTGTCAGTGACGCGGCGGCTGGAGGAAGCCGCTGTCTTGACAGAGGGGGCAGCCGGGCGGAGATCCGTGGCACCCCAGGAAAGATTGGGGGCACGTGCCCCCCTAAAACAGGGCTAGCGACGCCCCTGTTGTGAGCTCCTCTGAGGAGCCAGTGACATGACTATGTACTCTGTAATGTGCTGCAGAAGATGTCAGTGCTATATAAATACATAATAATAATATGGTAGGACATTAGACTATGACTATGGTAGGATCAGATTGTGAGCTCCTCTGAGGACAGTCAGTGACATGACTATGTACTCTGTAATGTGCTGCAGAAGATGTCAGTGCTATATAAATACATAATAATAATATGGGAGGACATTAGACTATGACTATGGTAGGATTAGAGTGTGAGCTCCTCTGAGGACAGCCAGTGACATGACTATGTACTCTGTAATGTGCTGCAGGAGATGTCACTGCTACATAAATACATAATAATGATTATATGGGAGGACATTAGACTATGACTATGGTAGGATTAGATTGTGAGCTCCTCTGGGGACAGTCAGTGACATGACTATGTACTCTCTAAAGTGCTGCAGAAGATGTCAGTGCTATATAAATACACAATAATATTATTATTATTATTATTATTATGTATTTATATAGCACTGACATCTTATTACTGTACACGCACTAGATTCTAGAGGCGGACATTATCGGGCTCTGTTGAATTTTGTCTATCATGTCTATGAAGCTTTGGTTGGGTTTAAAACTGTAAAAAATATAACAGCATTGCGCAGTGCGTGGATGATAAGTGGTGTTGAAGACCCCCCTCTCCCCCATTCAGAAGCGTTGTTCCAGTTTCACATACGGTAGATGGCCTCCTTGAAGCCACTTGTAAACCAGCCAATCTCTCTGTCCTCCATTTATGGGGGAACTATGATGGTGAACGGTCCTATCCTCCACCATGATACTGTAATGGTCAATGGTATATCTGATAATCAGAACCAGCTCTATCAGCACAGTAGTCAGTATTTTATTCAGAGTGTGATCACACGTGTTATTAGTGCACAGTAGTATCAGGAGTACTCCTTAAGTATTAGCCCTTGGTGGCTGGGACTATTACTTTAAGCAGAGAGTGGTCGTACAAGCGAGGTCAGTAACAGGTCGGTCAGCAGCAGTACAGGATCGTCAGGCAAATTCGTAGTCAATAAACAGACCGAGGTCGGCAGCAGATCAGATGGGCAAAGGTACAGAAACAGAAGGCTAAATCAGAGTAAGGTCGGGCCGAAGGTCGGCAGCAGATCAGATTGGCAAGGTACAGAATTGAGAGGCAGAGAGAGTAATCAGAGGTTCAGGCAAAAGGTCATACACAATAAACAAATATACAATGATATGTTTTTCCTAAGCTAAGTGTGAATCCCCGGGGCCCTGCTGGTACAAGCACACACAGATCTGACTAAGGTCTGAGAGCTTTCACTGCAAAGTTTCAGCAACAGCAGACAATGAGCCACTGGCAGCACAGGGCTTAAATACAGACAGGCAATTCCAAATAATCCGCCCAGCGAACCCCGGCCAATCAGCGGCGAGAGTCAGACCACCGCTGTCAGCTGACCCGCCTTCTCAGTGCATAAAGGTCCTGTCTCCTGGTGCGCGCGCGCGCTACTCTGCTCTGATGCAGCCTGGAGAGGCCTGCTCTGCCGGAAGGAGATGACTGAGAGGACGCGGCGAGATCCGTGGTGACGTCAGACGTTGGAGCGGCGGCCGCACCGCTCCCCGCTGCAGAGGTAACTACATCACTCCTAACAGATACACACATAGCCCCGCCAGCTGGCTGTTCTCTGCAAGGCATTGTGGGTAAGGTCTGAGTGTCCTCGCCAGTCCCGTTACTCGCCGCCTCGCTTTGCGTCTCGCTCAGATGTTTTCAGCTGAAATGTTTCCCTTCTGCAGCAAGTGGCTGGGAGAAGACGAAAAAAACAAACAAATAAGGACACGGCGTGAATAAAAGGCTTGCGCTGCCAGCCAATTAAATAAAAAGCCGATTTGGGCGCAGCCAAAATTCCGTCGATAGGAGCGTGGAGGGAATAAATAGATTTATTATACAAATCAAAGACATCCTGGCCACGCTCAGAGCAATTGGACATTCCTATCAATGTGTCTGCGCAATTAACATGTTTTTGCAAGTCAAAATAAATACGTTTTCAGCTGAGAAATTCAATAACGTGATTTTTGTGTGGAATTACATATTTTGTCCCGGCGTTCACCCTAATCTGTTTTCCGTTCTCCGCTTGTCTTGTAACTTTGTGTTACTCGACGCCCCTCCTGTCTCCGTCTGACTCGGCCTTTTACCTCCTCTCTTTATTATTTGATGCTTGTTTTTCTTTCTTGACTTGTTTATTTGACTTTTTCTATGCAGCAAAATATTTTTTTCTTTTTTAGTCTGTGCCGCGGTAACCTGAATGTCGTTATAATTTATGTAGATGGGAGCCGCATGGCAAAGGACAGTGCGCTATTCACAGCCCCACCCCAGAGGAGCCGCCGATGAGGTCATTCTGAATCCCTCCCACCCAGTTTCGGTGCCATTCACCTCTGGTGTGAGGTTGGTAAATACCCGAATGTGGCTGCTTTGGGCGCAGGGTACCCATTTTGATTGGCTGGATTCCAATTTTCATAAATTATGTACAGAAGAAGGTATTATTTGCATCTTTCTGCCCGTCTGGTGTTCAGCAATATGGCCGTCTGCCCAGAAGCAGGATTGGTTCGCAGGATTGGTGCTCACTGACTATGTAGCTGAAACATCGTGCTCAGCTATGGGTGGCTGGCGGATTGGTAAGCAGTGCATTGCGACTGTATCCCCAAAATGCCTTTGCTAAAGATATTAGCGGTATTGGAGTAGTTTGGTTACTGGGGGGAAGGAACAAATAGGTGAGCACTCATTTGGGGTTATCCAGATCAATTCACACTCCCCCCAATGATTATGGATTTGTAATGCACATATATGTTTCAATACCTTCAGGTTTACATGTTTTTCACTTAAAGAGAAACTCCGACCAAGAATTGAGCTTTATCCCAATCAGTAGCTGATACCCCCTTTTACATAAGAAATATATTCCTTTTCACAAACAGACCATCAGGAGGCGCTGTATGACTGATATTGTGATGAAACCCCTCCCACAAGAAACTCTGAGGACCGTGGTACTCCTGGCAGTTTCCTGTCTGTGAACCTTGCTGCATTGTGGGAAATAACTGTTTACAGCTGTTTCCAACTGCCAAAAAAGCAAGCAGCAGCTACATCACCTGCCAACAGTAAAAATGTCACCATGTGATAAATGTCAGAATGTAAATCAGGGATTTAAAAGATTTTACAATCGGCAAACACTGACTAAATCATTTATACATAATTATTGTAAAAATTAAGCACTTTTTTATTACATTATTTTCACTGGAGTTCCTCTTTAAGAGCTAAATATCCTCTGAGGAAGTGAAGTCCTTTTTCATCACGAAACGCATCAGCCTATGCCCGGCCTTGAGATACTTTTCTGTGGTTTACGCACTGATCTAATGATTGATAGAGGAGTTTAAACCTACTAGCATTTACATTTTCATTGTCTTACAGAAGATTGTGGGTGTAGAGATGTATTCCCTTGTGATGTTCGAGACATGGATTTAGAACTGATTCTTTGACTCTCGTTTATGATGTCTTATTTGTAATGATGTTCTGCTTTCTAAATATGTTCAATAACATTTAGAGTGGACCCAAACTAAAAATACAAGATTTCAGAAATAAAATCTATTTTCTAAATTATAATAATAAATAGCAGCCTTTTTTCAGCTGCATGATGACAAATATAAAATATTTTACATTTATTGGAGGAACCCCTACCTTCCTTTCATATTGCCGGGACAGAATCCGGCAAACTGGTGGAGTAGGTGGTGTCCGGCAATGGAGAAATTGCTAATGGCTGCCCCCAGTATAACCCTAGTTACGCAAAGAGGAGGGTGAAAAGCATGCACTGAAACGCTCATAGGCTTGAAGGAGTGTTTATTTATATTTGTATGTGTCAGAGTGGTGCAACTACATATTTTTAATTAAAAAAAATGTTTGGTTTGGGTCCGCTTTAAAGGTTTTAATTCATACATGATGGCATGTGACTTTTCTCCTTACATTTATATATCTTAATAGCCCCATAAAACTCCCACAGACCCACCTGAAGCTGCCAGGAATGGTATCGTCTTCGTATCACATCCATAGTTCATGCCCTGATAGATTTTCAGTAGATGTAGGGGGGTATTTGATCCCTTTCTGATCAGGAAGGTAAGGGTTAGTGTTAGGCATTAGCAGGGAGGGAAGTTAGTGTTAGGCATTAGGAGGGGGGTTAGTGTTAGGCATTAGGAGGGGGGTTAGTGTTAGGCATTAGCAGGGAGGGAAGTTAGTGTTAGGCATTAGGAGGGGGGTTAGTGTTAGGCATTAGGAGGGGGGGGTAGTGTCAGCCATTAGGTTGAGAGTTAGTGTTAGGCAATAGGAGGGGGTTAATGTTAGGCTGGGGGGGGGGGTAGTGTTCGGCATTAGGATTGATGTTAGTGTTAGGCATTAGGAGGAGGTTAGTGTTAGGCATTAGGAGGGGGGGGTTAGTGTTAGGCATTAGGAGGGGGGTTAGTGTTAGGCATTAGGAGGGGGGTTAGTGTTAGGCATTAGGAGGGGGGGTTAGTGTTAGGCATTAGGAGGGGGGTTAGTGTTAGGCATTAGGAGGGAGGGTTAGTGTTAGGCATTAGGAGGAGGTTAGTGTTAGGCACTAGGAGGGGGTTAGTGTTAGGCATTAGGAGGAGGTTAGTGTTAGGCATTAGGAGGGGATTCGTGTTAGGCATTAGGAGGGGAGGTTAGTGTTAGGCATTAGGAGGGGAGGTTAGTGTTAGGCATTAGGAGGGGAGGTTAGTGTTAGGCATTAGGATAGGAGGTTAGTGTTAGGCACTAGGAGGGGGTTAGTGTTAGGCATTAGGAGGGGGTTAGTGTTAGGCATTAGGAGGGGGTTAGTGTTAGGCACTAGGAGGGGGTTAGTGTTAGGCATTAGGAGGGGGTTAGTGTTAGGCATTAGGAGGGGGTTAGTGTTAGGCACTAGGAGGGGGTTAGTGTTAGGCATTAGGAGGGAGGTTAGTGTTAGGCATTAGGAGGGGGGTTAGTGTTAGGCATTAGGAGAGGGGTTAGTGTTAGGCATTAGGAGGAGGTTAGTGTTAGGCATTAGGAGTGAGGTTAGTGTTAGGCATTAGGAGGAGGGGTTAGTGCTAGGCATTAGGAGGGGGGGTTAGTGTTAGGCATTAGGAGGAGGTTAGTGTTAGGCATTAGGAGTGAGGTTAGTGTTAGGCATTAGGAGAGGGGTTCGTGTTAGGCATTAGGAGGGGGGTTAGTGTTAGGCATTAGGAGGGGAGGTTAGTGTTAGGCATTAGGAGGGGAGGTTAGTGTTAGGCATTAGGAGGGGGTAGTGTTAGGCATTAGGAGGAGGTTAGTGTTAGGCATTAGGAGGGGAGGTTAGTGTTAGGCATTAGGAGGGGAGGTTAGTGTTAGGCATTAGGAGGAGGGTTAGTGTTAGGCATTAAGAGGGAGATTGGTGTTTGGCATTAGGAAAGGGTTAGTGGGAAAGGGATATTTTCACTATACGTATTGCGCGATGGCGCCATAACATGTTCTCCCAAAGTTGAGGGTCACCTGATAGCCAGACAGCATGTTATCAGTGCTCCTAGCTCAAAAGTCACACAAAACGATGATAAAACAATCGTCCTGCGTGACCAATCTCTGAAGAGCGTCTGCAGCTTTAGGAAAGTGTATTTTATCTCCTTACAAGAAGCACAAAACATGCTAAGATGTCCTTTGTAAGGGAGTCTATCTTTTCCGCTAGAAAAAGGTCACACTGGGGTTTTTTATTTTTTGCATATAAATGTACAGTACAAACGCACCAGTCAGATGCCATCCACCCCACTGGCGTAACACTAAATAAAAGCTGCTGTCACCAGCGACACAAAGTATTTCACAAGCCAATCGGCTTGACAGAAAGATAAAAGAGCAAAAAGTCTTCTCGAGTTTTATTCTGCCAAGTGCATTTTTTTAATTTTTTTTTTCCTATTTCCTTCCCTTCAGCAATTGGGTATAATGTGCCTATTTTTCCATGGCGCGCTTTTATTATGCCTTCAGCCTTTTGACTTGCGCATTTTGACATGTGATGTTTAGCCGCCACAGGTGCATATTCAAGCGAGGGCCCAGGCTGGGAGGCAACGTGGCATTAGCGATCGTTATGTGTGGTCAAGGATGGAGGGCCGGAGGTATTGTCAGCCGCTCTCCGCGCGCGCAAATCGCACCAGATATCTCATCTACATTCTATTCCCAGCATAATAAAAGAAAACACGACCAATTAGCGGTGACAAGGAAAATTAAAACCGCACAAAATTGACATTGTCCTCTGATTGTCGCCGGTGCCAAGAAGCCATAGCCTTCGAGTAAACAAATTTGTCGCTGCTTCCTCTGTCTGCTGCGATATGACATTAACAGTAAAATGAGATGCACTCACTTTAATATGGAGCTATTTACTTCCTGCGGTCTCCATACAATTCGCTCCTATTATGAATTTGATTGCGTACCCCTCCTTTCCAGGGCGCTGCACAATCCCAAGTGCTCCGTCCTTTCAGCGTTTAATTGTGTTCGGAGGCACATGCTATATTCATCGATGCCCCCTTGCTGTCCCGGAGAACGGGAGATAAACCATCTGCGGCGCCATAAATGTCTTCTACCGCTATTGATGCTTTCATGGGGGAATTGATTATCTATTTGAGGGGCGGTAAGAGCGCTTGATGGATGGCACTCCGATTTTTTTTTAAACGTCGCGGGGCGGCTCTTGGCGAGGGGGTGATCATTTTCTTTTTTTGCCGATGGAACTTTATTTTGAGCCAAGCTTGTCTAAAAAATGAAAAACAAAAATCGAGAGAAGAGGAATGAATGTTCAGACGCATTGGTCTTTTTCTCCTCCGATGTTTCTGTTTTGTCTGGGAGAATAAGAAGGGGAGTCGTTACAAGAATTTCTATAAAAAGTTGGAAGTGAAGGTCAGGGCCTTACGATAATAAATTTTGGGTCCAGCAGAGTTTCCGTGTAATGGTGGCACAAAGGTGTAAAGAGGAAACCAGGTGTGTATAAAACTAGGTTAAAAACACTAAAAATTTGAAGTGTGAGGTGGCTCACCTCAATGACGACAGTCTCATAGGACAAAAAAGGTTTATTAAGCATAGGCAACGCATTTCGCGGATCGCAGCCCGCTTCCTCAGGCCAAGAAAGTGCCAAGAATTAAATCAGCCAACAGCATTGAGCACCTCCTCTATATGTAATGGAAGGCCTGCTGAGCCACGCCAACCGGTTTGTCAAAGTATAAAGAAAATCAGATCACTCACTTGGGAATTTGGAGTGGGTTTGATTACCACTAAGTATAAGACCCCTCCCATGAAAATAGTGATGCCCCCATGCAACCCTAAAACTCACAGTCACATCTGCCATGTGTCTGATAATATGGCCGCCATGACTGCCCCACCCAAAAGAAGTGCGCCCACAACATAACACCGTCTCTCATGGAACGGCCCTATATCAGAATGAAAGAGGGTAAGACGTCAGGAATCCCCACCTCGCCCACGTGAGTGCAAGGCTTGCACCCCCAATACTGGCACCTCTGAACAGGAGCATAGCAATAACCATAGCAACCATAGCAGCTATTATAGAGCCAAAGAGTAGATGGAGGCCTAGTCAGTCCCCAAGCTCCCCTCTGTGTCTTTGAAATTTGCAAACCTCCTCAGGGTAACTATCCTCTCTGCCTCCCTGTCCCGTATGCTCTGAATCTTGTATGTAAGTGTATCTTGCCATATCAACTTACGTTCACAGGGGAGGGGGTTATTGTTGCTGAAATGCAAAGCTAGAGTATATTCCCCCCTCTTATGTGAAGAAGCCCTCTCCATATATAGTAGCCACCTCTTGCTTGTGCAGCAGAAGACAACCTCCTACTCCATGTGCAGCCCCTCTCATTCCACATTCAGCCCTCTTTTCTATGTGTAGCATCCATGTACGACAGCGCCCCCTCCCATTCCGTGTGAAGTTCCCTGTTGAAGGAGGGGGTAAGTCTGATGGGCGGTGGAGTTTAAGAGGGTGGGAGCGGATCTTGAGAAATCCTGCAGGCGCATATTGGAGTGGGAAATACAAATCGGAGGACCAGAGGGGGGCGGCCTGGTGTATACCTGTGAACAAGCTCTGAGATGTAGGTAGGGCAGGTTTTGTGTACAGATTTATGGACCAGACGGAATCTTGAAACTTATCCTGAATCGGATAGGGAGCCAGTGCAGGGATTTAGAGAGGGGGATGTGGATATGTGGATATGGAACCGTGAGAAGAATGGATGTGTCTGGCAGCCGTGTTCATAGCTAATTGAAGAGAGGGCAATACACTTCAAGGAGAGGCCAGACAGAAGAGAGAGTTGCAGTAATCAAGGCGGGAGATGATGAAGGCATTGATTAGCAAGCTTGGTAGTGTCCGGGGGCAGGAAGGGGCAGATCTTGGAGATATTGCGGAGGTGGAAATAGCAGAATCTGGTGACGGGATCTGGTTTTGGATGTGGGGGATGAAGAAAAGGGTGACGTCCCGGGTGGCGCCCAGGCAGCGGGCCTAGGAGGTAGTGCAAATGGTGGTGTTAGCGATTGTGAGGTGGATATCCAGGAGGGGTGGAAAGATCAGGAGCTCAGTTTTGTCTAGGTGCACAGTTAGCACAGTGAGCCTCTGGGGCAGTTCAGCCTACTCTCCCCTCCGTCCCTGCCGGCTTGGCCTGGTATAGCGGGAACCAAGCCAAACAACCGTCATAAGAGTCGTCTGTGTCCTGCAGGGGAACATTGCGCTATTCGTGACCTTGAGACTATACTGTGTACTCCTATCTGTTTATTGCCTGATGAAGCGGGAACATATCCATGAAACGCGTTACACTGTGTGTTTTGGAGTATATTAATAAACCTGTTGTCATAAAACTGACGGTATCGTGTCTGCTTCGGGGAGAAGAGTCCACCACCACCTCCTGAGGGATTTTAAGCCTTTTAGAACCTTTTATCCTGCTGGCGCCTCTGTTCACTCTTACATTGCAATGTGCTGGTCTCATCAGATCTCACTTCTGATTAGCTGCTCCGCTTCTATCATCCCAACAACCGAGCTTTCAAGGTGAGAAAACAAATGAGTAGGATTCGTGAAATTCACGTGTCACCAAAGTACGATGGATGAACTTCGTCTCATCTCAGTGATGTGTCCGCAGAAGATAAAGCGAATTACCGGCTCAGCACTATTCTCTCACCTCTCTGCCGTCTAAAGATGAGAGCTTTTATTAGCCCCAATTGTGAAATTTATCCCGTCCAATTATCTAATTCAATCACATCAGTATTAATTTCACCACAGCAGCAAAACTAGAATCAGTGAAGGGTTTATTGTACGAGACAAACAAGATAGTGGACATGTCAGAGGTAAAAAATAAAAGAATAACTAAAGAAGGCAATACAATGAGCTTTATTATGCCAGGCAGACACAGATATCATTATGTATTTATATAGCACTGACATCTTCTGCAGCACATTACAGAGTACATAGTCATGTCACTCACTGCCCTCAGAGGAGCTCACATTCTAATCCTACCATAGTCATGGTCTAATGTCCTACCATATTATTATTATGTAATTATATAGCACTGACATCTCCTGCAGCACATTACAGAGTACATAGTCATGTCACTGACTGTCCTCAGAGGAGCTCACAATCTAATCCTACCATAGTCCTAGTCTCCCATTAAGATCAACACTAGCAAGGACAGGATCCTCTTTTCTTTTGTTCCATATAGACGTTGTCAGGATTTGTCAGCCCATCATTATTATTGTATTTATTACTTAGTATTTATATAGCAATGACATCTTCTGCAGCACATTACAGAGTACGTAGTCATGTCACTGACTGTTCTCAGAGGAGCTCACCATCTAATCCCTACACATTATATGAATGTAAATTAATAGGGGACGCTGTGTTGTCATTAACAAATGAGCACATTTCGAGACTTCTAAATGTCATGCATGACAGGGTCTCTTTGAATACATTAGTCTCACTACTTCCTTCAGTCCCTGCATGAGTCTATTGTAAACACAGGATTAATTGCTCCGGGGACAGGAGATGACTTGGAGAGCCCTACGCTCACATCAGAGGCTGCGGTAATCCAGAGGGCTTCAGGAAAATGGCAGCCGTCCATGCACACTGGCTCCTAGCAGCGGAACGCGCAGGGACCAATAACGAGGAGAGAACTTGCTTGGCAGACGAGCGAGATGAGCCGGAGCGCTGTGAGAAAGTGGTATGGACGGGGCACTTCACAGGCCCAAGCCAAATCCTGACAACATCGCGAGGTGATCTAACCTTGGACGCCGGCCCAGATCGCGGGCCCCTCTGTCTGCGTTTATATTAAGCCATTTATATTTCAGCCCGCAATATGGAAAGTAATCTCGTCTATGTCACAGAGGAGGAGAATAGGCAATTGGGCCGGGGAATACTTATAAAGCAGGGAAAGTATATCTCTTTTCCCGTCTCGTTAATAGACTGAAACACTGCAGATAGAAGTCCCCTGCATTAAGATAAGACCATAGGGAGATACAGAACGTCATCCGGAGATTTACTGAATTGGCAAGTGGAAAACAAAAAGTTTCATTTTGGGGGGGGGGGGGGGGGGGGCGGGGTGTTGGGCGCTAAAATCAATGGAAAAAAATGAAGTTCTGTTCTAGCAATAAAGATCTTTACAGCATATTCACTATACAAAGTAGTTACAAGCAAGAACAGGATGCCCTGTTTTAGAATGGCCAAGTTCCAAGCTGCATACAATTTGGAATAAATTAGCATACAAGTCGAAACTATTATCTCGATTAGCTTTGAAATATGAGGTGGGGAAGAGGTTTAATGCCCACCCTCTTCTTCCCCTCCACCAGGAACAGAGTCATGATACCAGTCTTCTTCCTCCCCTCCACCAGGAAGTGATCCATAATGCCCGTCCTCTTCCTCCCCTTCACCAGGAAGTGAGTCATAATGCTCGCCCTCTTCCTCCCCTTCACCAGGAAGTGATCCATAATTCCTGCCCTCTTCCTCCCCTTCACCAGGAAGTGATCCATAATTCCTGCCCTCTTCCTCCCCTTCACCAGGAAGTGATCCATAATGCCCGCCCTCTTCCTCCCCTACACCAGGAAGTGATACATAATGCCCGCCCTATTCCTCCCCTACACCAGGAAGTGAGCCTTAGTGCTCACTCTCTTCCTACCTTCCGCCAGGAAGTGATCCATAATGCCTGCCTTCTTTCTCTACTTCACCAGGAAGTGAGTCATAATGCCTAGGAGAAGACTCAGGAGATAAAGTTAATTGCATATGGAACATATGCATTAGCTTTTTCTCCTGAGTTATCTCCTAGGAGAGAAGTTTCATATTCTCTTAAAAACAACTTTTAAGAATTGTACCAAATAAAAAAAAAAAAAAAGTACCTAAAAGTTGATGAAAAAGTACTATCAAAACGATTTTGACAATTTTCTTGCTTGCTGGTGGTTTAAAGCAGTGTTTCTCAACATTTTATTGATATGTACCCCTTGCAAAACCCTGTACTCACCAGGTACCCCCTAGCATAGTAAACATTATCACACATACCCCTTGACAAATATATATTTAATGTTAGTACATGACAATTGGTTCTAAACAATTTCTAAGCATTTACTATTGCTTTTCATTAGCTAAAATACTAATTTGGTGTTTACATTAGATTTATCATTTTCTAAAACTCTAAATGTGTTATTCTTGGTTAAGTATATAAAGCCCGAGTACCCCCTAGAACCATCAGAAGTACCCCCTGGGGTACGCGTACTACACGTTGAGAACTTAGAAACTGAAGTGAGCAGTATATGGAGGCTACCATATGTATTTCCTTTTAAACAATACCAGTTGCCTGGCAGCCCTGCTGATCTCTTTGGCTGCGGTAGTGTCTGTATCACACCTGAAACAAGCATGCAGCTAATCCTATCACATCTGACAATCATGTCAGAAACACCTGATCTGCTGCATGCTTGTTCAGGGTCTATGGCTAAAAGTATTAGAGGCAGAGGATCAGCAGGACAGCCAGGCAACTGGAATTGTTTAAACGGAAATAAATATGGCAGCCTCCCTATCCCTCTCATAACAGTTCCTTTAAAAGGTATTTTAGGTGTGTAAATATCCCCTAGGAGTAAACTCAGAAGAAAAAGTGAATTGCATGGGGCCCTGTGTCTTTTATGTAGCGTGTGCACCAAGCTTAGCGTTACTAGTAGCTGTCTAGCAGAGCACATGCGGGTTTCTTACAGCAAATCCCAGTGTGCAGTTTTATAACTCCAGGCTAAAGTGAATCAGCAGTTCCCTCTGCCATTTAAAGTCTAAAGATCGCGTTATGTTTGCAGATTTATTTTTAGCAGGCAGATTTATAGCTTTTTATTGATACAAATGATCTCTTTAGTGTGTGGCCGGACCAGTAGCTGGCAGTCAGGCCTGACAGCACTGCTGGAATTACTACGTCTGCTGGACTGGCAGGTTTCATGTAATGTCACATGTGTTCTGGCATGCTGGGGGTCACGTGACTAAATAAATAGCTATGAGAAGCCTGGGCAGAGCAGAGGTCTATTCAAGCAGTTTCATTGCTGCACAACCCGGTCACATGACTCTCTAAATGGCTAGTTAACGTGTACCTGAAGGAGGAAAAGGTACCTTAAAGAGGACCTGTAACCCAGGATTGAACTCCATCCCAATCAGTAGCTGATACCCCCTTTCCCATGAGAAATCTTTACCTTTTTCTCAAATAGATCATCAGGGGGGGTCTGTAGGGCTGATATTGAGGTGAAACCCCTCCCACAGTGTGATGTCAGGGCCATGGTCCTCATAGTTTCCTGTCAGTGAGCCATGTTGCATTGTGGGAAATAATGGCTGATTCCAAATGCCAAGCAAGCAGCATCTCCCTCTGTGCATATGTAGAACTATAAAAAAAAACCTTTTAGCCTATCGCAAGGGGTAGGGAACCTGTGGCTGGGAAGCCAGATGTGGCTGTTTTGATGGCTGCATCTGGCTCACATAGAAATCAGTAGGGTTGATTCACTAATCTACACTGCTCAAGCAGCACAGCTTAGTGTGGCAGTGCAAGTAACATTTTCAAAGTAGTGCATTCTACTGCTGTAGCATGCGCTACTAACTTACTCGCACTACCCCAAAACTAACGGCCGCTCCAATTGTCCCACTCTGGACCCTGTCAGGTCCAGTGACTTTGTTGGACGAGATCCCTGCAATTTGATTGGCCCAATAGGCTGCCTGTTACTTGACAGGCAGCCTATTGGGCCAAAGTGCGGGGATCTTGTCCCACAAATTGAACCCCCAAGTCAGCTAGCTATTTGTACAAGCTGTTAGTGGGTATTCCTCCTGCTCTCAGGGAAATTGCTGATGTTGCTGAAACACAAGAAGAAGCTGAAGACGTGTCTGACACTTCCGCTGCCCAGCGGATCAACTATATACACATCACCATGACAACAGGGCAACATGGCCCTCTGCTGCGCATGCACATTGTCCCAGTTTGCAACATATTGTATGGCTCTCACCGAATTACATTTTAATATATGTGGCGTTTTTGGCTCTCTCAGCCAAAAAGCTTCCTGACCCCTGCTCTATCGCATTGTTAGGGGCTGTGGTTGTAAATAATGGCAGTTGGTGCGGTTTTGTTTTTCTTTTCTTCCAGTAGTAAAGATGATGTCCTGTAGGCTCATTGTGGATCAAACAACATGAACAAATTACGTGGCGAATATGAATCATTTCTTGATCTCTCTTCTATCTTTTAACGTCTCATTTTGCAATATACTTATTGATTTCCCTTTTTGTTAAAGTAAAGTAGAAGGAAGCCACTGGATAATGCAGAGATTCCCCCCATCCCCTCGCTTCTACTAATGCAGCACTGGGATTCTCAGAACCCCCCTAGACAAGGGCTTTGTTGAGCATTGCCCACAGGTGCGCTCCTGTCCATGAACGAGCATGACAGCACTGCACAGGTACGGTATGCCAAGTGGGCTCCGTGCGACTGCGCAGGCACAAGGCATCTGTACCTGCGCGGTGCAGCCGAGCTTATTAGGAAGCACTGCTTCAAACTTCCAGAGCATCCCAGTGCTGGGTCGGTGTTCTTGAGTAGAACATAAGCAGGACCTCTCTTGCACCCCCTCCACCCACACATACATACCCATCTGCCCATCTTGGACCAGCAAACTGGAGTCTCGGCTTTGCTCAGCTGTCCTGGCTGTCCTGCTGATCCTAGCCTCGAATAGTTTTTGCCATAGACCCAAAACAAGCATGAAGATCAGGTGCTCTGACTGAAGTCTGATTTGGATTAGCTGCATGCTTGTTTTTGGTGCGATTCAGACACTATTTCAGCCCAAGAAATCAGCAGGACTCCCAAGCAACTGGAAATAAACATGGAAGCCTCCACATCCTTCTCACTTCAGGTGACTTTTAAAGTCCACAGCTAGTCATTCAGCCTTGGCAAGTAACCAGGACCTTTATCTACTAAAAGCAATTGTCTTCCAGGGCTCCTTTCCCTGGATGATATAAAACAGAATTGGACGCTGGATATCAGAGCCGGGTGTGTTCGGATGAGATGGTCGGTGAGGTCTTGTGAGTGAGGATCTTCAGCATTGAGGATGGCCAGTTGGAGTTGTGTGTGTTCGGAGGGGATGGTCGGTGAGGTCTTGTGAGTGAGGATCTTCAGCATTAAGGATGGCCAGTTGGAGTTGTGTGTGTTCGGAGGGGATGGTCGGTGAGGTCTTGTGAGTGAGGATCTTCAGCATTGAGGATGGCCAGTTGGAGTTGTGTGTGTTCGGAGGGGATGGTCGGTGAGGTCTTGTGAGTGAGGATCTTCAGCATTGAGGATGGACAGTTGGAGTTGTGTGTGTTCGGAGGGGATGGTCGGTGAGGTCTTGTGAGTGAGGATCTTCAGCATTGAGGATGGTCAGTTGGATGTATGTTTGGAGGCGATGATGGACGGTGAAGTCTGCTGAGTGAGGATCTTTAGGAATGGGGATGGTCAGTTGGATGCATGTTCGGAGGCGATGGCCGGTGGAGTATGGATATTTAGGAATGGGGATGGTCAGTTGGATGTATGTTCGGAGGCGATGGCCGGTGGAGTAAGGATATTTAGGAATGGGTATGGTCAGTTGGATGTATGTTCGGAGGCGATGGCCGGTGAAGTCAGTAAGGATATTTAGGAATGGGGATGGTCAGTTGGATGTATGTTCGGAGGCGATGGCCGGTGAAGTGAGTAAGGATATTTAGGAATGGGGATGGTCAGTTGGAGCTGTGTGTGTTCGGATGCAATGGTCAGTAAGGTCTTGTAAGGATTTTTAGGAATAAGTCAGATATTTGGACAAACAACAGTTGCGACTTTAGTATTGGAATTCCTTTAGGTCAATGATTACCCAGACCCCCAGACAGACACCAGCCCTGCCCCATCTCTGGGGACACTGCGGTGTCATACGGACATCGTTTTATCATCTGCTTCCTGAAAATTATAGACAAATCTGGATAATGTTTAACCGCCCAGTGTGGAGATGCTGTCAAATAGGAGACACAATGTAAAGAGAATCTCATTGTCTTGTCCGGTGAGTCAACCTGTTGTGTCCTCTATTACTATAAAGATTATCTGTCATTTATGTTGCCTGTGGATTACCAGTTTCCTGATCCATATTCATGCGTACGAGAGAAATCGCCCCCGGGAGACTTGGTGGCAGGATACAGCCGGTATATGGCTGATCCTGCTCCTGCACAAGTTCCCGGCGGCATAAATACTATTCCCCCTCCAGGCCGCCATGGATGGTGGGGAATGAAATAATTCGGCTTCCAGCGATTGCTGGAGGCCGAATTACAGTGTTTTATTAGTAACTTTAACTCCGTCTTCTGACGGCTCTGAAGTTACTCACTGTGCGCCGCTTTTGCTGTAATTCCTATTGTTGGAAATGTTTGCATATTCATGAGGTTTAACTTTATTCGTAAAGACAAAATGTTTTTGTTTTCAAGTTTGTGCTAAAGATGCAATTTCTTGACAAATTCCATCAGAAAAGCGGAAGAATTGGGAGATTTTTCTTAAACTCCTGTTCTCGGGAGGCCCGTACATTCAGGCTGGTTTTGCACTTGGCCAATGCGTTTGCGGTGCCACGCTCTGCCCCTATCGCATCACATCACAACGCACAACACGGCAATCATACGACCCTGTGTAACCCTGTAGTCGAGTGCACCCACAGGGTCATATGCATAACGCTTAACCAAGGGAATATGATGGGGAAACCTGGGATCCCAGTGACGTACTTCCTGTCCAGCAGGAAGTACATCACTGGGCGGGGGGGCCCAGTGACGTACTTCCTGCTGGACAGGAAGTATGTCACTGGGATCCCAGGTTTCCCCATCATATTCCCGTAGTTACGCGCATCACACCACCATCATGTTTACATTTCCTGGGTCACCCATTGACTTACATTACTTCCGCTGCATTGCCCCGGAAGTCTGACAGTAATGCTCTGTTGACTTTGCGACAGCTCGGTGTCCAATCGGGCCCTTCACAATGTAAGGCGATAAGTGTGCTGGGCCCCATTGCCGCTGCGTTACCCTGCGATAAGAAAAGGGTAACGCAATGCAGGACTCTAGTGTAAAAGGGGCCTTAGGAATCTATCTCACTTCCTGTCCTACCACCAAGTGTCAGGAGTCCAGGAGGTGAAGGAAAATGCTCCTAAAAGTGACACAGACAGCAGAAAACAACTGATAAAGGTTCCGGTTATACCCTGTGCTATTCAAACCCAGGAACATGCATGCAGATTTCCATGGTCCCTGGGAAGTGTAAGACATTAAACAAACACAGAACATTTATATCGCGCGTTTCTCCTGGGGGACTCAAAGCGCCAGAGCTGCAGCCACTAGGGCGCGCTCTATAGGCAGTAGCAGTGTTTGGGAGACTGGCCCAAGGTCTCCTACTGAATAGGTGTTGGCTTACTGAACAGGCAGAGCCGAGATTCGATCCCTGGTCTCTTGTGTCAGAGGCAGAGCCCTTAACCACTACACTATCCTGCCACCACTATCCTATCCTACTACCATTAATAAAGAAGGCAGTTAAAATCTGACAGAACTGACAGGCTTTGGGCCAGTCCATCTCCTCATGTGGGATTCTCAGGGTTTTCTTTGTTTTCAACAGCATTTTCTGTATGTTTTTGGAATGTGGGAGGCATACCAAGTACCCAGAGGAATCCCGCACAGACACGGGGAGAACATACAAACTCTGCATGGATAGTGCCCTGGCTGAGTTTCAAACCGTGGACCCAGCAGTGCAATGCAAGAGTGGTAGCTGCTACGCCACCATGCATTGCGCAGTTTGTGCCTTACATTGTACAGCACAACAGGAGAGGAGGGAGGTGTATAAATCAGCGTATAACAATATGGATGATGGTATTATCCTTTGTGAAGTGTACAGCAGCAGTGGGAGAGGAATAGGAAGGTGCCTGCGTTCTGGTTGGCAGGGCAGACAATGTACGTCTTGTGAGAGTAATTTCGCAGTGTGGCCAGTCACTCTGCTTTCTGGGCCCGGTGCCCTGACCTGCTCTCATCTCCCCCCCCCCCCCCCTCGCAGCACGAGGCGTCGCTCTCCACAACGCGCTGACACTCCGCAGATTGAGACATCCAGCCTGTCCCACTGCCGCCAATCACACATTTTTCTGGGGCTAATTGGAGTAAAAATGTTTGCGAGGAGATCTCTTGCCCAGAATGCTGATTGTAGATTACTGAAGGGAATTACGACTGAATATATAATTAACGATTTCTTTATTTGTCATGCCAATAGAACACAGAGTTCCTACTGCGATGTAGAAGTACAGATTATTTCTTTTTCCCCCGTCGGTCTAGACCTGCTTCGCTATGACATAATGAGGAGGAGGCGTGGCCAAAGTGTCATAATTATTTATTTTTTAATTCTTTCAGTTACCCAACAGAGAGACACTATACAAAGCAAGTACTTGTCACAGTAAGGGGGGGGGGGGGTTATTTTTTCAGAAATTGAAATTAGGATTGTGTTTTGAGTTTGTGTCTGAATGCTGCAGGTCTTTTTTTAATTAAAAGGTGTTTGTATCGTCTCCTCTGAAGTAGGATTAGCTGCATACCTTTAGGGCTCGTTCCCACTATCGTGAATCTGCATGCGTCCAACGCATGCAGATCCGCACATGTAATACAAGTGGATGGGCCTGTTTCCACTGTAGCGTTGTTGAGGTGCGTTTTTTTCAGCGTGAAAAAAACGCACAAAAGAGCCAACGATTTCGCCTGCGTCGGGAATCCGTGCGAATCGCCGCTAATGTATTTAATAGTAAAAACGCATGCGTTTGT
Organism: Hyperolius riggenbachi; assembly: GCF_040937935.1. NCBI lineage: Eukaryota > Metazoa > Chordata > Amphibia > Anura > Hyperoliidae > Hyperolius > Hyperolius riggenbachi. The sequence continues at coordinate 13,983,679 of NC_090651.1, read as the reverse complement.
TACATGCGTTTTTACCCGCGATTTCGCGTGCGATTTCGCACCTTTTTCAATTTTATTTAGCCCTGGCAGTGTCATGGTTAATTTCGCATGGCACCCTGCCATGCGAAATCGCAGGCGAAATCGCGGGTAAAAACGCATGTGGAAACACATCCGCATGCGTTTTTACAAGCGTCGGAATGCGGCCGAAATCGCGTCGCAACAGTGGAAACAAGCCCTCACTTTGCCTCTTAAAGTGGGATTAGGCTCAAAATTAAGTTTTTGCCATAATGCATAAAAGGACAACTAAAGTGATAAGAATATGAAGGCTGCCATATTTCTTTCCTGTTAAACAATACCAGTTGCCTAGCAGCCCTGCTGATCTATTTGGCTACAGTAGTGTCTAAATAACACCAGAAACAAGTATGCAGCCATTCTTGTCAGATCTGACAATGTCAGAAGCACTGATCTGTTGCATGCTTGTTCAGGGGCTATGGCTGAAAGTATTAGAGGCAGAGGATCAGTAGGGTAGCCAGGTAACGTTTAGTGCAAGCTTGTTTTAAGGGCAGATAACAAACATATCATAGTTTATAGATGTCTGTGTATATGTGGGCATTGTGTATGATGTAAGGAGGCTTTGGGCAATACTCCCCAACACTGCTCCTGCCTATAGAGCACCACCCTAGTGGCTGCAGCTCTGGTGCTTTGAGTCTGCCAGGAGAAAAGCACAATATAAAAGTTCTGTCTTGTCATTCCTTCCAAACTGTCTATATATTATGGTAAAATAAGACTGAATGGAAAGAGTGAGAAAATTCCGATAGCCAAGGTAGGTGGGAGGAGTCGGGATCTCGAGTTCGCAGTTCACACCACCAGCCCCACCTGGAGAAAGAAGAAGCCAATAGGGGACAGAGCTGGGAAGGATTTATCCAATTTGAAATGTTCAGATCTGTTTTAGGCCCCTGCGCACTGCAAATCCGATTTGCGGATCCAATTGGCCATTCCGATTTTCCTTGGATGCTATTAAAAAAAAAGAAAAACGCAGAAAAAAAACGCAGCATGCAGTACCGATTAAAAACCGTAAACCAGAATTGCATGTTAAAATCGATTAAAAAACGCAAATCGGAATTGGAATCGCATGCAGTGTGGAAGAGGCTTAACACAGGCAGCAGAAATATAGCCTGGCTCACACCTTCAATATTGATTGGCTAATTTGACCACCTCCATACTATGAGCAGATGATGTAGGTAAGCTCTCATACTACATGGAGGTGGTCCATTTGGTTAGGGATTTGGCCCATCAAAATTGAAGGTGTGTACCAGGCTTAGAGAGAACCAGAGACAAAGCACCCTCATGTATTTTACCATATAGATCAATGGGAACATGACAGTAAACACCTACTCTGCTCTTTGTTTCATTCATCTCTGCTCAGTCTGCCCGTTATCAGCTCTGATAAGAATCCCCGACTGAGCATTCAGTATAGCTTTGCTCAGGAATCAATTTAGCTGAGTGTCTTCTCTGATGTCTTTTCAAGCCCAAGCCCACCCCATCCTTGCTCTGCTTTCCTGCCATAAGGATACCTAGCAGGAAATCAGAGCCACAAGGGGGCAGGCTTGGGCTTGAAAAGACATCAGAGAAGACAGACTCAGCTATAATGATTCCTGAGAAAAGCCAGACTGAATGCTCAGTCAGGGATTCTTATCAGAGCTGCTAACAGGCACACCATGCAGTGAAAAGTGAAACAGAGAGCAGGGTAGGTGTTTTCTCTAATGTTCCCAGTGATATATATGGTAAATACATGAGGGTGCTTCGTCTCTGGTTCACTTTAAGGTTTTGCATGGATGGTGTACTATGTAGAAACATACGGGGAAATGTGGCTTCTTAGTGGCTTTACCGTAAGGAACTTGTTGATTAAGTTCAGGATGGTGACCTGCAGGAATCAAATCTCAGCTGTGGTGAAACATTCCTTCTTTCACCTAAGGAATATTGCTAAAATTAAGCACCTCATTCCTTCAGAGGATCTTCCAACCCTAGGTCAAGCCTTCATCACATCACAGCTGGACTACTGCAATGCTCTCTATGCCGGGCTTCCAAATAAAGACCTGCACTGCCTGCAGCTAGAACAGAATGCTGCTGCAAGACTGTTAACAAGCCAACACCGCCATTGACACATTCACTCCACCGACTACCCATAAAATGGAGAAACCCTTCAAAATTGTCATGCTAATATTTAACTCCCTACACACCCTAGGCCCAGAATACCAGAAGGAGTTGTTGGAACTGCATCACACCTTCCACAGCCTCAGATCAAAAGACAAGACAAGACAAATAACATTGGCCTCAATTCACTAAGATCATGCTGGAGATAGTAAGGTAAGAGAAAACGTACCTCCACACAGTAAGAGAGTTATCTCTTAATTCCTTACGTTACCTCCTCTGTAGTTAAGTTACCTCCTCTGTAGTTATTTCACACGCAGTTAATGAACAGCCTGTCTTTAACTCTGGAGTTATTTTAAGGATTAATGAGTTAACTTAAAGACAGAAGGTTTGCCTGAGGTAAAATGTTTCCTGAATACTGCATGCCTTATCACCATGGTAACAACTCTAGAAGAGTTATTAAAGACAGGAGATAAGCTTAGTGAATTGAGGCCATTGTCTTGTCCGCTTTTCTCCTGGTGGACTCAATGCGCCAGAGCTGCAGCCACTAGGGCATGCTCTATAGGCAGGTGCAGTGTTAGGGAGACTTGCCTAAGGTCTCCTACTGAATAGGTGCTGGCTTACTGAACAGGCAGAGCCACGATTCGAACCCTGGTCTCCTGTGTCAGAGGCAGAGCCCTTAACCATTACACCATGCAGCCACCAGGATCCAATAACTTGACGACCCCCAGAGTTCAACTTAAAACCTTTGGAGTCAGAGCTTCCTGTCATGCTGCCCCTACCTTGTGGAATGCGTTGCCAAACTTAAGACAGCTCCAACCCTGGATACATTTAAATCAAAACTTAAAAGCCACCTGTTTAGTCTGGCATTTATGATCATATAACTTTTCCCCATACACATCACTATGTACTGATCTGAGACAAGCTTCTATGCTTTGGGTCCTACTGGAGAAAAGCACTTTACAAATGTTTTGTTGTTGTCCCCCACGAGATGAACAAGTAGATGGTGGGTGATGCAGCCTGCACTATGCTGTAATATCAGTTCGGGTTTATCTGATCCTTTAACTCCATACTGCAAACTCTTCAGTAGACTGAGGACCATCTCAGCTTATCCCATATAACTCAGCACGATGCTGTCGCTCATTATGTCGCTCACCCCTATATATTGGCAGAGCTGCCACAAAGCTGAACGCTGGAGTGGTGAAAGACCTTTAGAGCCTGGAATCTCATAAATCTTTTCCAATTAACTTCTCTTCTTCTCCCCACAATGGGACAACTTCGAGGCCCTGGTCTTTTTTTTTCATACACCAGTGGTTTGTACGAGGCCATTTAAGCCGTACGCTCTAAACAGTTGCTAATAACGCCTTATAGATGGGCACATTCACGAGGCTGTATGTGACAGCCATTAGCAGACACTTGCCTCTCTTTGTCAAGGAGTTCCCGATAATTCCAGGTCCTTGACTCCACCACTTGCTGGTGATTTACTGCACTTAAAACTGGTTAAGTTGCATTATGCAGATGGGCTCTTACCCCAAAGCTCTAGAACGCTGCTGTAGTCGGGAAAAAAAAAAAAGAGAACGAAAAAAAAAAGGTTATCAGCCAAATTGGATTTATCTGTAATAGTATCAAGCCGAAAGTAACAATATCAGCCGTAGAGCGTTTTTCTGTGGGCTTCTTGTCTCTCTGGAGAAAGGAACTGACAGCCGTAGCTAATAATACTCTCAAACTGATTTTTCTTATGTCCCTTTTCTTGATGTCTTTATGTGAATATGAAGCTGGCGTGAAAGGATCTGGGTGACCCCCAGCTCGGAGAAGGACCCGGGGCTCCCTACGGAGTCATAGCCATCTTCTCCTGCAACCCACATCTTGGCTTCCACACAGCCTTCTAAAAGAAAAGATGCTTCTTCAATCTGGACTCCACAATAGGGGTTTTGTCACAAATGGACGGGGAGAGAAACCAAAAGGAAGGGGGGGGGGGGAGCATTAGTGTTTGGAAGAAAAGGGGGATGCAAAATGAAAAAAAAAGAAAAAAATGATTTATTGCGCTGGTGTCCTTAGTGGCACTGGCATTTGGCCACCTTCCCAGAGCCCGACAGTGGTGGCAAAGGTGGGAGATGAAGAGAAAAGTATTTTTCTTCTCTTTAAACTCGAATCCTCGGTACTTGGTGTGGCTGATAAAGGGAGATGTCATGGTGACTGCCTGGAATAAAGGACTAAAAAAGTATAGTAAGGCCTTTGTGAGGAAGTCATTCTACAGTGAGCCTCGATTTATCAATTAAGTGATGGGAATAGCAAACATGCACCAAAGACTTCCCCAATTCTCTTTTTTTGGAACATTCTTTCAGAGGACTCGGCTCAATGCGGTAGACTGAAAGCCGAATTCCGGGGATGATCATTATTTATCTCTTGAATTATTTATGCTACGAATGCCGATGTAACTTCTTTCCATTAAGAAAAAACAGCTTATTCCCAAAATAAGGCATTGTAACGAGTAAGGGAATTTTGGGCTCCATAAAAAAATTGGGCACAAGGACAGTGCCGATAGTGGAGTATCAGTAAATTTGTACTATTTAAAGTGTTACTTTTCACCAGTGAAATATCAGTAACTGTTACCGATATTTTACTATGGCTAAACCTAGCCTTACTCACACAGAACCCTCCACTACCGATGCCTAACCCTCTCTGGTGGTGCCTAACCCTAACTGCCCCCCCCAACACAAAACCCTTTACTCTATGCCTAACCCCAACCGCCATCATCTGCATAAACCCTCCTTCCAACACCTAACCCTAAACCCTCCCCCCCCCCACAAACCACTTTTCCAGCACCTAAACCTAACCGCCCCCCAACCCTCTTTCCCAGCACCTAACCCTAACCACCCCCAACCCTCTTTCCAGCACCTAACCCTAACCGCCCCAACCCTCTTTCCAGCACCTAACCCCACCCCACAAACCTTCTTCCCAGCACCTAACCCCACCCCAGACAAACCCTCTTTCCAGCACCTAACCCCACCCAACAAACCCAGCACCTTCCCAGCACCTAACCCTAACTGCCCCCCCAACCCTCTTTCCAGCACCTAACCCTAAACCCTCCCCCCACAAACCCCCTTTTCAGCACCGAACCCTCCCCCCACACAAACCCTCTTTCCAGCACCTAACCCCCACCCCACAAACCTTCCCAGCATCTAACCCTAACCGCCCCCCCCCCAACCCTCTTTCCAGCACCTAACCCTAAACACTCCCCCCACAAACCCTCTTTCCAGTACCTAACCCCACCCAACAAACCTCCTTCCCAGCACCTAACCCTAACCGCTCCCCCCCCCCCACAAACCATCTTTCCAAGCACCTAACCCTAAACCCTCCACCCCACAAACGCCCTTTCCACCACCACCTAACCTTCCCTCCCCCACAAACCCCCTTTCCAGCACCTAACCCTAACCACAACCACCCTTGGACAAAAACCCTTTCCTGACGCCTAACCATCCTCCCTGCACAAAAAACAGAAAAAAGCAAAATTGATAACTACCGTGCAACGCCTGGTGTTCGAAATTCTCCCATTAAAAAAGAGAAAAAAAAACCTCAACCCTCAAAAAACTATCATTATCAGGCACCTTTTGCCGCCGGCTTGCTGATATTTTCAATTAAAGTCTATGGTGGCGCATGATTTGTCCAGAAACCGTATTCACCCGATTTGCCAGATACCCTGGTAACATATTACAGAGATTGGTATGGCTCTGGTCTAAGGTATAATTCTAAAAACACCTTGGCAGTAGATTCCATGTCAGATGGTAAAATGCCCTGTGTCGAGTGCTACGAGTGTGGTCTCAGACACGCCCTCTTTACGTTCTATTTGTGTGATGATGACATGGTATCACCCTCCCCCTCGGACCTTTTCATTCATGTGTGGTACTTTAACTCTTCATCATCCAATTTATTTAGAGGCTTGCAAGTGATCCGGTCCAATTTATTTTAGCATTTTTTACTCCCTATTTGTTACATTTCCTTGCTACTAATTAGTACTGCTGTAATATGAATTTATGGCCATTTGGTCACTAGGGGGCAGTGTGAGACAATAACAGAGGACTGTTCTATATCATCTACTAGCAGAGAGACATCAAAGCATTACAAAAATTTACAGCACAAGTTCTGCCAGCTGAGGTGAAAAGTAGTGCACTATCTCAAACAAAATAATACCTATGATGCTTTTTTTTTTCTTTTTTCACAAATATTTGTTTTCATTTTTAATATTACATTTTTTTTTTGTATTTTTGTAACCCTTCCTCCCTCCCCTGCCAGCCAATCAACACATAGACATCAGTCTATGAGAGCCAATCGCTCTCCTGCCTCCCAGGGGGACAGCTATTTCACACGGCTGTCCCCAGTACAGCGCTGCCGTAGATTGCAGTGCTGTACCATGTAAATAGCCGTTGGTTTCGCCGTCTAAGGGCCCTTTTCCACTAGCAATCGCTAGCGTTCACGCTGAATGCTAGCGATTGCTGATTAGCAAAAGGTACAAAATTACCGGCGATTTCCCAACGTTTGCGATCGCGATTTTGCTATGCACTGCATAGCAAAATCGCGGCAATAATCGCTCCGCAGCGCGATCGCGATCAGGTCAAAAACGAATCACGGTAGTGGAAATGACCTACCGCGATTCCTAAGTTAAAAGCAAACTGTAGCGATTTGAAAAATCATTAGCGGTTTGCGATTCAGCCATCGCAAACGCCGTAGTGGAAAAGAACCCTAACAGTCTCCTACCGGTGATCGCTGCTGGGACACTGATGACGGAGCGGATCTCCACCTTTTGAGCCGAGATGCACGCGCGCGATCTCCTACAAAACCCCACCCCAGGACTTGATGCCAATTGGCATCAGGCGGTCCCGGGGCTGGACCGTTGGTGCCAACTATGGATGGTCCTTTAGATACAAGTAATTCTGAATTGCATGAAAATTTTAAGTAAAAAAAAACAGAAGAAAGAACAAGAAATGATTGACATTCCCCATGTAATTTGTTCATATTGTTTAATCCATAGTCAGCCGGCACGTAATCATCTTTACTACTGGCAGACAAGAAAAAAAACAGACAGCACCAACTGTCATTAACTATAACCACACCCCTTAACAATGTGATAGGCTAAAAGGTGTTTTTTTTTAATAGATATACATATGCACAGAGGGAGATGCTGCGGAGATTGCTTGGCAGCTGGAAACAGCTGTTATTTCCCACAATGCAACAAGGTTCACAGTCTTACCATCCCTGCTGATAGCTGGAGAAGTTCTATCATTTCTGTATGGCACAAAAAAGATTGGATTTCAACTTTGAGGAGACCTCTATATCAAAGGACCCCAATTGTGAAGAATTATAAAACTTAAAGAGAATCTGTATTGTTAAAATCGCTCAAAAGTAAACCTACCAGTGCGTTAGGGGACATCTCCTATTACCCTCTGTCACAATTTCGCCGCTCCCCGCCGCATTAAAAGTGGTTAAAAACAGTTTTTAAAAGTTTGTTTGTAAACAAACAAAATGGCCACCAAAACAGGAAGTAGGTTGATGTACAGTATGTCCACACATAGAAAATACATCCATACACAAGCAGGCTGTATACAGCATTCCTTTTGAATCTCAAGAGATCATTTGTGTGTTTCTTTCCCCCTGCATCTCTCATGCACTGAAGTTTCAGGCTGCTCGTTTCTTCCTGCAAACAGCTTTGCCCTTGTTTGTAATCCCTCAGTATGTGAAAGCCCAGCCAGCTCAGAGAACGATTTATCCAGCTTGTAAAAGATAAGAGAGAGAAGAGAGAAGCTGCTCTAATCCTAAATAACACACAGGCAGTGTGCAGAGAGGGGGCCTGGAAGGGGGAGTTCATAGCAGAACCACAACACTGAAGAACTTGGCAGCCTTCCAGACACAGGCCGACAAGTCTGACAGGGGAAAGATACATTGATTTATTACAGAGACTGTGATAGTAGAAAGTGCTGCAGTTAGCCAGAACACATTAGAATAGCTTTTGGAACGTGTAGGATGATAAAAAACAGGATGCAATTTTTGTTACGGAGTCTCTTTAAAAAAACATGCATTCGCACACGTATAAAAATGTACATTTGTCCAAGAGTAAAATTCACTACAAATCACTTTTTCCTAAATCATTGTCAGTAGTTTGTAAAAATCTGAAAGGTTTTGGACTAATCCATCTCTCCTCATGGGGGATTCTCAGGGATTTCTTTATTTTTAGAACCACTTACTGAATGGCAGTTTCTTAGTCCAACTGTCAGAAATGTTTGCAGCAAGACCAGCCTGCATTTAAAGGGAACCTGAACTGAGTAAAATTATTTAAAATAAACACATGACGTAGCTGCAAATAAATATTACATATTTACCTCACCGTCAGTTCCTCTCAGAAGCTCACCATTTCTTCTTACAGTGCTCCCTTCCAGATCTGACAATATTTTGTCAAAACTGAAATATACCAGCAGCTGTCAGTTACAACTGAATGTGCAAGGGTAATGTCCATGTTTCCCTATGGCTCTAGTGGGCGATATTACAGTTCAACAGTGTGCTGACCAGGAAGCTCTTATGGGATAATTTTAAAATGGAGGACAGAGAATTCCATTGATCACAGTGGACAAGAAGGAAGCAATAGAAGAGAAAGAGATCGAGTAGTAGACTACACAAGAGGTAATTATAACCTGTGTATGGTTATTTTGACTTTTAATTTTCAGTTCAGGTTCTCTTTAAAGAGAGAATGCGGCATAACGAACTCTTTAGCCGCCTGAAATCCCAGGGACAAAAATCCCTGTTACTTCCTGGAGGAGGCAAAGCTTTTCGCTGTAGCTCTGCCTCCAGTTTAGTCAATCAGCGATGATCGCCGCCTGTCCCCACCCCCCTCAGTGAAAGAAGACTGAGAGGGGCGGGGAGAGGCGGCGATCAGCACTGATTGACTGTATTGGAGGCAGAGCTACAACCCAAAGCTCTGCCTCCCCGGGCAGCAAAATCCACAACTTTGAAAGTCGTGGATTTTTGCCCAGGGAGTTTGGGGGGGGGTTACAGACCTTGTTTTGCCGTGGGGAAGCGGCGAATCATCTGGCAGAAGAGGAATGGTAAAAAAAAAGATCTAATTTTAATGGCTTCAGAGTCTCTTTAAACCTAGGTGCATCTTATAGTCTGAAAAATACGGTATGCTCTGTTTAAAGAAGGCAAAATATATTTAATCCAGAAGATGTTCTCTTAGGAAAAAAAAGAAAGGAAAAAAGCAGTTTGGACTCTTTCTTGGAAAAAAAAGTAATTCTTTTGACTCGGTACCCTCATGAAATATTTCCTTACTACATCATATTACCCAAATACTTCTTACACTCTTGTTTTCATTCTAAAATGTTTTGGCTCCATCAGGCTTGTTCACAGCCAAGAGCTTGCGGAGAACATTTCAGGGTGGAAGGGAGCGCTATTTCCAACGAGAAAGGACTAGAGAAAGCGGTCATCAGCAAGACGTATGTCTCTCGTTATCCCGCGTTTCCCATTGAAAGTATGTTAAGTATGTGATGTGAAAACGATGGGTAGATCCATTAGAACTCGCGCCGTCATGAATCAACATGGGAGCCAGATGATTTGCTTTGATAACAACGTCGGGTTGACAGTGGCGATTTAAAATTACCTGACCCAGCCGTGGTGGCATGTTCCTTAAGATGCTTAGATAAATAGCAGGCATCTCTATTTTGGAATTGCGCTATCCCAGATGGATTGAACCAAGAGACATCTGGACAGGTTCCAAGAATAAGGGAAAGCTGCAAACTAAACGGATCAGAATCGGCAGATCCATCACTAACGGGAAACGTTAGAGGAAAACGTTGGCCAACTTTCACCAAGCACTCGTTTTAGGTCATTAAAGAAGAAGACAACTGGAGGTGCCCCAAAATGTACTACGACGACTAATAAAACAATTTAAAGGAAGATGCATGGGATACCTTCCAATGATTCACTGATCAAGATTTCAGACTTTATTCAATTATCGCACATTAAACAATGAGTTTCACTGCCTATAGCTGCTTCCTCAGGTCAAGAAAATAGTGCTGACAACGCGTTTCACTGCCTTTAGCTGCTTCCTTGGGTCAAAAAAAAATGTGCTGGACAATGAGTTTCACCGCCTACAGCTGCTTCCTCAAGTTGAGAAAAAAGTGCTGGATCAGAGATAAATCATGAGGGGGTTTAGAATTTTATGTAGAGCTGTGACTATTACATTACACATAAGGCCAAATGGGAACAGTAGTTCCCATATACTGTTAAAAGGGGTTGCCTAATTAAAAGACAACTATAAATAGAGGGATATGGAGGCTGCCATATTTGTTTCCTTACCAGTTCCCTGGCAGTCCTGCTGGTCCTTTGCCTCGAATACTTTTAGCCATAGACCCTGCACAAGCATGCAGTCCAGATCAGGTGTTTTTGACATTATAGTCAGATCTGACAAGATTGGCTGCAAGCTTGTTTCTGGTGTGATTCAGACACTACTGCAGCCAGATAGACAAGAAGGACTGTCAAGTAAAGTGGCATAGTTTGTGTATTCAGAAGTGAACAGAAACAACACCTTGTCTCCCAGAGTGCTCTGGGGCAGTTTTGCTGCATTTGAGCGACTGGCCTGCAGTAATCTCATTGCGTGGCCGTGCGGAAAGTAAATTACTTTTGCTGGCCTCATATTTTAGAAACCTTGCGGAAACTTACACTAAAGACATTTCTGGTCTCGAAGAACAAAGGGCATCTTTCACCTCTGAAGAAAAATATACAAGTAAGCAAAATGTATTTTTTCAAGGCTCCGTCCTATAATCGTGGAAATCAGAAATGTGTGGCCTCCAGAGGTTGCGATGTCATCTGACCAGCCTGACGTGTCACTGAAAGAGGCTTCGCTTGTCCTCCCCGTGATTAACTATACGCCGCATCAGCACAAAATAACTTCACTCCATCTTTCACGATTGGAAGATGCGGAAATATTTTCCCAGGCAAATAAAAAAATCTGTTCTTTGTGAAGAGCCAAGCTGGATCGCCCAACTTACAGTAAAGGTTAACGGCGAACAAGCGACAAGGGCTGAAGGCACAAAGACCGCCACAGAGCTCACTTTCAATGCTTGTTTTCATAAATGTATGAATAATTTAAATTATCATTGTGTCCTCTCGGAGGGTTTAGGGAGGGGGGGGGGGGGGTTGCCTCTTCTCTTTGCTCTTTCTCTCGTTCTTCTCCTCCCCACCCCAACCCAACTCTTCTTGAGTCTTTTCATTTCTGTCCCATCCCTTTTATGTGTTGTATAGGCTGTTTTCTTGCCATCTGATTCAGTTTTTGGGAACAATGGGATATATCAGGGTTGAGGGGGCAGAAGAAGAATACGGCCCTTGTTGTACACTGAGCCACTTGACATTGATTAATGAGGGTGCGGACATGGGCAGAATCCGTGAGAGGGAAGGGAAGTGAGAGGACCCGAGGGCGATGTAGGGAGGAGACCGGGAGATGATAGAGACAAGGCCAGGCCAAAGCCGCTCTCCACACATGTAAAAGTTCATCTTCTATCTCCGCTTCGCCTCGGGGGGCAGCTCAGATAGGAAAGGTTAAAGACTTCCACACAAAAAAACTTTTCTATCGCCACTGCATTGTATTGGTCACTCAAAAAGAATGAAAAAAACAAAAACTATATATTTGAATGGATGAATGAAAGTCATGTAATTTTCCTATTCTCTTTTTTTATTTATTTATGGTTTGATTCGTTGGTTTTAGCCTTGGCATCTGTGTTTTATTTACGTGACATTACAGGTAGCTTTTATTTACTTGTGATGGGTTTCATTTGAAAGCTGCTGGTGCAAAGTGAGGCCTCGTTCACATCACACTCGCTTCAGTGCGCATTTGGAAGTGCGTATGATGTGCTGAAATGCAGGAACGGCAGAAGGGCATAGACAGCCCTTTTACCATTCACATCTACTGCACTGCGCAGCAGTACGATGCGCTAGGAAGCGCTTGCGTACTGCTGCCTGCAAGCGCAGAGCTGATCCCATCACTGTCAATGGATGGGATCAGCGGCGCAGATGGCGCTCGATCGAACACATGCGTTCAAGTCGCGCGGCCATCTGCTCTGAAGAGATGTGAACAAGGCCTGAGCCTCTGTTGGCATATCTCTTTTGGCTGCCTAAATCAGGCAAACGAGAGGGCGCCAGGGAGCGGTTATAGTTCTTTGTTACTGCTTCTTCTCCTCCAACAGCAGCTCTGAACTTCCTGCAGGACCTTCTGGATCCCAATCACACCATAGGACATGTTATCGGTACCCAGGAGACCGTGACCGTATTACGGCGCCACCCGGTGACGGAAGAGACTCTTCCATCATCAGTCTTCCCCCACCAGGTGGCAGTGTGACACTGACTTGGTCTTCTGGATCCCGATTACTTCATATCATGTGATCGGAACTGAGAAGACATATCAGAAGCCCATCACCACCACAGTGGAGGAAATAGAAGCCGATCCAGCCATCTGGACAGGTATGTATGAAAGTTCCCTGCCGCCACTCAACCCTGCCAAGCCTGCCAGGAAAAATGTAGCCCTGCAGCCAAAAAAGGTTTTACTTGCAGTTGGCTGATGGTGTAATGGTTAAGGGTTCTGCCTCTGACACAGGAGACCAGGGTTCGAATCTCGGCTCTGCCTGTTCAGTAAGCCAGCACTAATTCAGTAGGAGACCTTAGGAAAGTCTCCCTAACACTGCTACTGCCTATAGAGCGCGCCCTAGTGGCTGCTGCTCTGGCGAGTCCGCAAGGAGAAAAGCACAATATAAATGTTATTTGTCTTGTCTTGTCTTCATTTGGCTGCTAAAGGGCGATTTCTGGTTCCCTGGTTAGTGTTTCTTGGGGTACTAGTGGTGGTGTGATGGGCGCGGACTGCAACCCGCACAAAGCCGGATGCATGCCATTTCCACTCCTAGGCCAGCTTTCCCTTTGCTCCCTATCAATGTACAACAGTGCCTCTCCTGTTCCCTCTTCTGTGCATAACATACATGTACAGCAGCTCTTCTTTCATGCACAGCTCCACCCGTCAATGAATTTGTCCCCATTTTTGTTCCATTTGCTGACTTCTCTTCCATATTCAGCAATCCCTTGTCCATGTCCAGCCACCCCCTTAGACAGTAGCCGCCCAAGGCCCAGACCATTCTAGAAATCTGGCTCTGACCACACATGGTCACCACTACAAGTGCAGTGGGGCTGGTAACGTTTGGAATCAGCACCTTAAACATATCAGTGGGGGAGCAGAAGCACTACAAAAAGAGCAGCCAACAAGAAGCAGGATCACCATAAAGGAGGAATTTCATGTGAAACAGCACTAAGGAGTAGGTAGAGCTCCAAAACCAACATAATAGGGATGAGGCATCAAATCTTTTTGTAGCCTAAGCCTGCATTACATTTCTCAAAAACTTGATCCCTGACCTGTCTTGTGTGTTCTTTGGACTTCACGGTGTTGTTGCTCCCAATATTCTCTTAGACAACCTCTGAGGCTGTCACAGAGCAGCTGTATTTGTACTGACTTTAGATTAAACACAGGTGCACTCTATTTAGTCATTAGCACTCATCAGGCAATGTCTATAGGCAACGGACTGCACTCAGATCAAAGGGGGCCGAATAATTACGCACACCCCACTTTGCAGTTATTTATTTGTAAAAAATGTTTGGAATCATGTATGATTTTCATTCCACTTCTCACATGTACACCACTTTGTATTGGTCTTTCATGTGGAATTCCAATAAAATGTACTCATGTTTGTGGCAGTAATATGACAAAATGTGGAAAACTTCAAGGGGGCCGAATACTTTTGCAAACCACTATATATTTTGTAAGAAAAAAGAAAATAAAGGAATATATAAGATAGATACTGTAGATAGAAAAAAACTTTTCTGACAAGTAAGATCTAGTTTTATTTTTCTCCCAAAAACATTTCAGGCCCTTATATTATACAAGCAGTCCAACCTCCACATCAGCATCAGGCCTGGAACCCACTACAAATCACTAGAGTTTTTAATTAGCGTTTTGTAAGAGATTTCATGAGCGTTTTCCGGCACTTTTGAGAGCAATTTTACAAAGTGTAAGCTTTTTGCAGCGATAGCGATTTGCAATTAGTGATTTTAATTCCGAATGGTCCTTTCAATTTTTTTTTTTTTTTTTTTTTACAGTTTGCAGTCATTTAAAATTGCCCACAAATGGCTATGTGTAGCGATTCATGAGCGATTTGCCAGCATTTCAATACTTTACATTGAAGCACTAATGCTCCCAACAATGCTGCCTGTCCTGCGATTGCGATTTTGCTAATCGCAATCGCTACTGTGGAATTTGTAACATTTATTTATATTGACAAAGTGTTTCGGGAAAGCGCTAGAGATGTAAAGCGCTCCTTAAACGCTCAAAAAAGCGCTCCAGTCCCAGGCCTCACATGTACTCAGTGCCCTATTGCTGCCTTCAAACAAATAAAGAAGATTTAACTAGTTGTGCCCCGGTGTAGTGAACAGAGGGGAGGAAGGAAACAGAAAGGCTTCCGTCCAATTTGCTCTTGTTTGCATTGTAAAATCTGGCCGGCTTCCCAGTATATCTCCTCCACATTGCATAAGGTCAATTGCAGAACAGGCCTTTAGTGGCTCTGATGGGTGTTCATGAGAAGGTGAATGGAGTGCAAATTAACCAAACTTGTCAAAAGCACCCCGAACCCCCCCCCCCCCCCCTTACTTTATTCAATTCTCTTTTCTGCACTGTCACTCCAAAACTGTCAGCCTGCAAACAAAATGTGAATTGACCTCATTTGCGGCTAGTGATGTATAGGAAGGTAATTGTGTTCAATATCACCAGTCCTATTTCAGATGGGAAGACTTTAGGGCCCATTTGATGCAGATTCCATGCCTTGGTTGCCATTCATAAAACTGAGAAAAGAATTAAAGATATTGGGTGAATCAAAATTAAATGTTTGCATCTAAAAAAAAGTGTTTTATGGGAAATAAATGAAGAAATGCAAAGGTACTCAGAGAAAGGCTCGTTCACATCGAAGCGGGAATCGCGCCATTCCCGCTAACCGCAAGCGGTTTTTAAAACCGCTAGTCCTATATTACTCTATGGCAGTGTTCTCACTGTCACGATCGCGGGTGTTTTGTGATTAGCGATAATCACAAACATGTTACCTGCAGCGTCTGGGCATCGATCGCGATTAGCATGTATAGAACCGCTAATCGCGGTCGCTCCCAGAACGCTACTAATCGCGGAAAAATCAATCCCACAAAACGCTAGCGGTGATCGGTAGCGTTTTGCAATTTTAGATGTGAACAGGGCCTTAAAGCAGATCCGAGATAAAAAAGTAACTATAACAAATAACTTGTCTATATATCTTATCTAAAGTTTAGGGACTGAGTGCCAAGGCTCTCTGAAAAGCTGTGGGCGGGGCTTGTTTAGTTTATAGGGAATTAGAGTATTAAAGCAAAACAAAAAAAGTATTTGGCTTGAGGAATTCCCTATAAACTATATGAAAGGAACACAATTATGCAATGAGTAAAAGTTTATCCACTTTAATAAAAGGTAAATCTTGGACCTGATTCAATAAATTTGCTTCCAGTGTTTTCTCACAGAAAGAGTTTCTGCACCTTGGCAATAAAATAAATTACATTTTTAGCTCTCAACAAGTGAAAAAGCATGCAACATAACTTGTCTAAATTTAGACGGCAGGGAGAGGTGGCAGCACTTCCCAAGACAGGCTGCCTCTGAGTGACTACCAGCATAGGTGTGCAGAGCCTAATTGTAGACAGGGTACACTACTCGCATTCAAAACAGATGCACCAAAATTAACATAATGGAGGATGTTTGCTTCCAAAAGCAGTTTGCAAGCAAAGTATTCAGTTACTGGACACTTCCACCACAATGAAGCCATCCTTCATGGAAGGGACCCTAACCTCTACTTAGGGGCAACTGACCATAAAATGGTTTACACATTTCTTATAGACAACAGGGAAGTAGTCATTTCAGATGCGGCCTGGCTTTAGAGCGTTGCCAATTATTCCCTAATAACGTGTCCAAGACCAACTTAAATGTTACTTTACCTATCTACTTTTAGTACTTTTTAACTTCTGAAATGTTATTTTATATTCAAGATCGGAAATCCTCTTTATGGGGGGAAAAAAAAAAAATCAGACGTTTGAGTGTTAAAGGGAATCTGAAGTGAAAATAAACTTGTGATATAATTATTTGTATGTGTAATACAGCTAAGAAATAAAACATTGGCAGCACAGATATGAGTCGAATATTGTTTCCAGTACAGGAAGAGTTAAGAAACCTCAGTTATCTATGGAAAAGAGCTTCACTGAGCTCTCTGACCCAAGAAGTTGTGGACAGCACTGTCTTTTTAAGCTCTTATCTAAACCTCTCTCTCATTGTTTCTTGTTTATGGTTTTTCTGCAGAGGAAAGTTGAAAAGGTCACTGGCCTGCTCTGTCAAATCATTTAAAATGCTGAGTGTAGTGTGTAAACTGCACAAATTCGAGAATGATGCGATGTTATAAAAAAAAAGTTCTATAACTGAAAATAAAAATATGAGAACATTCTTTGCTACTACTGTTCTATTCATTATCCGTACTACACAACCAATTCATTATATCGTACTTTTTTGGGTTTTTATTTTGCTTCAGTGTCACTTTAACATGACAATTTTACACCATAATCACTGCATAGTATTACAGTGTGCAGAATATAGTGCTGAATGTTTGCTGCTTGCCAATAAAGATGATCAATAAGATGCAATAATTCTGACTTGCACATGTAATGCAGCTTATAATAGAGCCATTCAAATGGAGTTCCTGATAAACCCGATTTGCCCAGCTCCAATCTGAATGTAATTTAAAAAGTTAAAATAAATTGCATCGCTTATTGACCATCTCTTCAGATCAGTTTGGGTGTTGCTTTTGTTTTAGGCCCGGTTCACATTAGCGTTTCGAGCCAAAAGGATCCGGTGAGCAGATCCGGTTTCTGCTTCGCCGGATCCGGATGGCTCTGTCTGCGGCCCGGTTCACATTAAAAATGGAAGAGAAAACTGATCTGATCAATGATTGATCGGATCCGTTTTCACTCAAGTTTCGCCGCAAATACATACCTAATCTTCTGCAGCAGCCGGCGGTAGAGGCTTCTTCTTCTTCCGCTGTGACTACACAGCGTCATGTGACTAGTCGCGGAAGAAGACGGAAGCCTCTGCCGTCAGCTGCTACAGAAGATTAGGTATGTATAAACCCTTCCCTCACCCACCCGTCCAGCTGCTGCATCCTCCCCTCACCCTCCCGTCGCTAGATTTGCATCGGCCCATGCCCCCATCCCCCATGGAACGGTCCGTTTCTTCTCTAGTGTGAAGAAACGTTCCGTTTTCCATTGCCCCAATGCTGCTGTAGCATTTTTTGTCTGGATTCGTCCCGCTAAGCAGAGCGGTCCGGAAAATTAGGGCCTGCAGCAATTTTTAGATCCAGGGACCGGAATGTATCCGTACCAACGGACGCATGTGAATGGATCCATAGGTTAACATTGGATCCTTTCACTTATGTTCTGTTTCTACAGTATACGTTCCGGTTACATTCCACAAAAAAACGCTAATGTGAACCGGGCCTTACAGAAGATTATACTGGTGCCACTCAGATCACCCCGCCTCCAGACCTCTGTAAATAAACAAAATGTACAGAATTTCTCAGAAGGTGAAGGTGATTTTTTTCTTTTTGCAATAAATATTTGGTCAAATAAATGTTCTTATAGCATGCTTTATTAATTACTTTTATTGTGTGATAATTTTGTAGTCAGTAAAAAAATATTTGAGAATATAGCTGGCCATACACTGGTCAGTATGGTCAACAGATCGAGCCCTCTTCGATCGTTTATACACAGAAAAGACATCCATAGTTAAAGAGAACCTGTACTGAGTAAAAATATTTAAAATAAATACATGAGGTAACTTCAAATGAACATTACATAGTTACCTTGCCATCAGTTCCTCTCAGAAGCTCACCATTTTCTTCTGACAATGATCCCTTCCAGTTCTGACAATATTTTGTCAGATCTGAAATATATCAGTTGCTGTCAGTAAAATATCAGTTGCTGTCAGTTATAGCTGAGATGGCAACTGATATGCCAAGTAATGTCCATGTTTCCCTATGGCTCAAGTGGGCGATGTTACAGTTTAACTGTGTGCTGACCAGAAAGCTGTTATGGGTAATGGCTATTTTCAAAATGGAGGACGGAAAATTCCCTTGATCATAGTGAACAAATAGGACGCGGGAGAGGAGAAAGACACTGAGGAGTAGACTACATGGAAGGTAAGTATGACTTGTGTATGCTTATTTTGACTTTTATTTTCAGTACAGGTTTTCTTTAAACACCAAATCACATAGACACCAAGTCTGAGAAATATCCCTTTGTAAACAATTAAAACTGCTGCGGAGGTAGAGCAATGGCCACAGTATCGCAAATGCAGGACAGGCAGCATTTTGGTGAGAGAGCAAAAAAGTTCGACTCAGTCAAGCTGCATGTACTGATCTCTTTAGAGGTGAGGAGGACAAGATGCAGTTGGTCACCAGGCAACTAGGCAACCAACTAACAGCCTTTGTGGATCCACGCTTGGTTTGGTTCACGAAGATACAATGCAACCTGGCACATTGTTCAAGAGAGAAGACGCTCTTCAATAAAAAAAACCAAAAAAAAAAACCCCCACAACAACTTATTATTAAGATTAAATATGTCTTAACCACTCAACGTAACAGGTGCAGTATAATTCTGTCCTGGGAAACTTCATTTGAAGTCCCAGGGACGTAAATATTAGTCTTCTGCTGTGGGTGGCCGCCACTTGATTCCGCGAGTGCTACCGCAGGGTTACTTGCCGCCACCCATTATCGGGGAGGTGAATGATGGGAACTCAGTCTAGTCCAAGTCCCGACGTCAATGATCACCGGCATTAATTAGAGCCACGCATTACTTCCTATTCATGTACTTATGTACACTAATAGGAAATAAGCGCGAGGACATCTTGTGGCTAAATAGTAAAATTACGCCTAAATACATTTAATAAAAATACCCACACTTATATTTAAAATTAACTCCTCCTCTCCCCCATAGTACCCAAATATTTTTATTTTATTTTTTTGCACTAAAAAAAGACAAAAAATAAATAGTTACCTTGGAGGCTGAACTTTCTTAATATGCATGTCAAGGGGATATATTACTGTTATTTTAAATTTGTGGGCTTATAATTACCGTCCATCACGGATGCAAAACTGAAAAAATGCAGCTTTATTTCAAAATAAAATATTGGCGCCATACATTGTACTAGGGAAATATTTTAAATATTGCTATAACAGGGACAAATGGGCAAATACAATGTGTGGGTTTTATCCAAAGTAGAACGTTTTATTTTAGAACCATCATGACCAAAAACTGAGAAATAATGAATTTTTCCATTTTTTTCTTCTTATCATTCCTATTAAAATGCATTTAGAATAAAATAATTCTTAGCATAATGTGCCTCTTAAAGAAAGCCTAATTGTTGGCGACAAAAACAAGATAAAGATCATTTTGTTGTGATTAGTAGTGATTAAAGAGGAACTTCAGCCTAAAAAAACTCTCATTAAGTTACATTAGTTATGTGAATTAAAATAGATAGGTAATATAATCTCTTACCTACCCTGTTTTAAAAGTACAGGCAAATGTTTGTGATTTAATGGGGGCAGCCATCTTTTTGGCTGAAAGAAGGTGACAGGGAGCATGAGACACAGTTCCAACTGTCCTGTGTCCTGATCATCCCTCCCAGATGCATGCGCTAGGTTTCAAAAAAATAAAACACACCTGCGCCAAAACAGCAGAACGAGAACAACAACATCAGAAATCCCAGCATGCTTTGCACAGCATCAGGGGAAAAATGCCCGGGCAGTTTTCTTTGATGGGGCGGAGCTTAGCTTCTGTGCAGCTAAAAATGAGGCTTGGGTAAGAAAAACAAAGTTCTGAAACTGTGAAACTGTTAAAGAAACACCAAGCCTTTTCAGTGCTGCCGAGTACATTTTTAGTCTGGAGGTTCACATTAAGTTATTGGCGAAAGAAAGGGAGGCGCGCTGACAGGTGACAATTGCTCTGGTCCTAAAAGGGAAAATCCTCTCAGTGGTCAATATATGAAGCTAACTATTAGCTTGTATTTTTGCAAAAGTCAAAAATATGTTGGGTCATTGGGAGGTAAGCATTTTATTGAAAATTAGAGTGTTAATGAATACTTGTTTTCTCATACCCATTGATTTCAACTACAACTTTTTTTTCTATCATGCTTCAATACTTTGGAATCATTCTATCTTTTTTGAAAATGTTAAAAACTTTCAAGAAAATTTAAAAAATAGATCATTATTATTTAAAGCACAGTGTCTTGGCCTAATGTACACTTCTAGAAAGGTTTTGCCGATGTCTAATTAATGCCATGTACAACACTTTAGCTAAGCGCCCAATTTTCTGAAAACAAAGAAAAGAGTTAATGATTCTTTCGCAATTTGACCAAATTTAAATTACAGTAATCACCAATCAAGTGTTTTTTTTTTTCTTGAGCACAGCCCAGTAATGGCGTTACAGTGACACTTGAATTAATTATGCTGTTAATTTGCATTAACTGCACTTCAACCATGCTATTAATGTCATTATTCATTAAAAAAGGGGCGTTACAGTCCAGGCATCACTAATCAACAAGTGAGCAAAAAGGAGGTGAATGTAAATCAAGTGCTACTGTGTTAGAATTTGCCAAATTTACAGGGTGCAGTATTAAATTGATAATATTCATTATTTTTAAATAAAAAAAAAAAAAGCAAGTAATGGAGCCATGGTCATTCCAAAAAGTTTGTATGTTTTGTATTAAAGCGGAATATAACCCTGCATTTCAACTTTGCTCTAAAACATTATTTACACCATATTATATGCAACCAGCATTTTTTTTTTACTAGACCAGCATTGGAAGGGTTACACATAGAGTTTTAAAGTTCTGTGGAGAAAGCTGCTCTCAGCAGCCGAAGTTTAAATCGATACATTTCAGTAAACAAAATGTAGCAAGTGGTGAATGTTGCACACTCTTTGGCTGTCCTCCAGCTCCTGCACAGTCAGAGAGAGTGAGTCACATTCCACAGTTGTTACATTTTGTTTTGCTGAAATGTATCTATGTAAGCTTCGGATGCGGCAGCAGTTCTTTCCAGGAACTTTAAAGCTGTGATGCTGGTTGCATATAATATGCTGTAAATAATGTTTTAGAGCAAAGTTGAAATGCAGGGTTATATTCTGCTTTAAGATGAACATTTTGTTTTAATTGTTGTACAAAATCAAACCACACACACATATTATATACACACTTTTTTTTTTCTTTTTTCTGTATGTAACAAAATCATATCAAAAAATAGTTTAGGAATCCATTTTTTTTT
This sequence comes from Hyperolius riggenbachi, assembly GCF_040937935.1. NCBI lineage: Eukaryota > Metazoa > Chordata > Amphibia > Anura > Hyperoliidae > Hyperolius > Hyperolius riggenbachi. Next base: position 13,962,104 of record NC_090651.1, on the reverse strand, counting down.
AATTCCACCACAACTTTGTCTGTATTTTCAGTTAAAGTATTCATATTACTCAATTGTTTTAGTGGATTAGATGCTTGATTTGAAAAAAGAAAAATCTAATTGTAATTAAAAAACTTAATTTATTGATTCATTTTATAAATCGCACATTGACTAGTTATGGCCATTGAGCGGGTAGCAGATGTGTGGGTGCTTCAGAAACGGGACTGTATTTGACCCAGTGGGTAAAAAAGAGCTCAGAGTAGCTCTTTCACAGAAAACAACTGAAGTTTTTTTTTTTTTTTTTTAACTCTTCCTGTACTGGAAAACAATGAGACTTTTCTTTGCTACTACTGTTCTATTTCTTAGCTGTACTACACACACAATGCATTATATCATAAAATTATTTTCGCTTCATTTTTGTTTTAAACAAAGCACTGTGTCATTAAATGATCTGTACAAAGCGAACAGCTTATTAAAATAAATAAAGTTGCCTAAACTGACTTGAATTGTGCTTCAATCTTCACTTCCTCTTTGGCTTTTATGACTCAGATATGTTAAACCTCTAGGAATTTACTAACAATCTCTATGAAAGTTTTAGACCCCAGACCTCCCCATTGTCCAAAAGAATGATCCTCTTCCAGCTATGCGGCTATTGTGCTTGCTAATAGCTAATTGCCGAGTTGGCCATCCCACCGTATTTTTATCCCCCCCATATTCTCTTATCCTACCATGTGCACAGTGAAAGAAAAATTCCTTGAAGATTACCAACCCCCCCTTCACTGCATGATTCTAAATTCTACGAGACTGGAACCACTCTGGGTCCCTTTACACTGGGGAGGGGGGGGGGGGGGTTGCTTTGTGGTAAATTTAACGCACCACCCTCCCGGGCAATGAAAACACTTCCCACATTGCGGTATGTTGCGCCGGAAATACCCTAACGCGAGCGCATACCTACATTACCCTTTGGCGGACTGGAAGCCATGCAAGTGTATGGCGACGCAAGATGGCGGCGGCGGTGTGGCGGAAGCCTTTTTTTGTTACAATACGCTTCCATGCACTTCCGTATACCAGAGACAGGCGATCTCATCAGCAGGAAGCAGAACCCCGGAGGATAGGAAGAAGAATGGCGGGAGACGTCGGGATCCCTCTGGAGGTACCGGTATGTAATGACACCCGCTGCGCGCATTGCTCTGCACACAGCCTCCGGCAGCTACCCCGAGCAGAGGTTGGGATTACTGTTCTTAGCGGCGGTTTTCCGCCCCGACCCTAGCTCGCGATTACCGCCAAGGAGGTTAACCTTCCCTTTTGTGTTCCGCAAAAGTACAAATTTCAGTTTCGTTACAAATGCTTTGGAACATTGTTCCAGGTGGGTATGGTCATCCCTACTGAGGTGTTTCCATTTGGTTTGGCAGAGATCAGAGAAGTAAAATCTTCTAGTTTTGGTAAATGTTGGCTCTCTGAGCAACGTTTTCAGGTTTTTACAGGTACCCTATGGCAAATATACTAAATTAGCAATATTACTTTACACACGCCAAGTATTTTTTTAAATTTTTAATTAAACCCCAGCCCACTACAGAAGCACTTGCCATCAGGGCTGTGGAGTCGGTACAAAAATGATTCAACTTGGACTCCTGAGTTTATGATTTCACCAACTCCTCTAATTTACATATAACAATCTTGTTGATTGAAAATATGTAACATAAATGGCATTTCATTATTGTAAAAGGTTAGGGCATTTAAAGCTATATTAAGGCATCTGCTTTTGGGAAAAAAAACTAAGCTCCAGGCCAGGAAGCTGACACTCTACCCTGTTGGCCAGCCCGTCATTGCCAACGGGAATTCCCTGGCACGTCGTCTGTATAACATTAACCAGAGCCCCATATCAGCCGTGTTGTGCTGTGTAGCCCCACCACCTAGTAGAAAAAGGCCTCTGTCAGATAGCTGATATAGAAATGGCCAGGACCATTTTCTGCAGAGCTACACACTGGAACCCAGCTGATATTGGGTTCCAGTGAATCTCATTACACCGAAAATGCGTTAAAGAGTTCTAACTTTTAAGCATTAGTGTACCTCTGTGTTATATATCAGTGTTCTCCACAGGCTCTTTTAGCCGGGTGATCCACCCGGCTAATTTTGTTGCCCACCCGGCCATCATTGACTCACCTCCTCATCCACCTTTAATGCTGTAAGCAGAGTTGCGCAGAGAAGCACCAAACCTTCTCCCCCACCCAGCTACTTTTTCATGCCACCCGGCTGGAAAAAAATTCTGGGGAGAATACTGTTTATGTATACCACAGATGAACACTAAACTTAGGATATAGCTGTAGAGTAACTGTTGGAATAGGAATCATAGCTAGTCCTCCTTGGTAAGTGTACTTGTAGAGGGTGCAGGCAGGAACCAAGAACATGGATCGGACCCCAGGCAATCTAACTGTGGGTACGTCTATTTGATAAGCTGGGAAAATATCTCTAGGAGAAAATGTACGAGTAAAAGTGAATTGGGTGGTGCCCTATCTGCGAGAAATTGTATATGCTCCTTCCGCGTTTGCAGAGATTTCCTTTGGGCACTCAATTTTCCGCTCACATCCAAAAAACATACAAATGAGTTAATTGGCTCCTTCCGACAACAGCTTTAGATTGTGATGGGCATAGGACTATGGTAGGATTTAGTTAGTGACATAACCATATATACAATGTGAAGCAGCACAGAAAACATAAGTACTACATAAATACAAAATAAATAACACTAAGAAGTCTCCCAAAAATAGCTGGCTAACTTTTTGGGGTGCTCATGATATTGGGGGAACCCAGAGAGCAAGACCAAGAACAACATGTTTCCGTGGAGTTTGGATTTAAAGGGGCACTATGGCGCAAAAAATGTTAAAATTTTAAATATATGGAAACGTATACAAATAAGAAGTACGTTTTTTCCAGAGTAAAATGAGCCATAAATTACTTTTCTCCTAAGTTTCTGTCACCTACAGTAGGTAGTAGAAATCTGACAGAAGTGACAGGTTTTGGACTAGTCCAACTCTTCATAGGGGATTCTCAGCAAGGATTTTATTCTTTATAAAGATATTTCCTAAAAAGGATTTAAACAATGATGCTGGCCAGCCTCCCTGTCAGACAGCGCAACTGCCATTCACTAAGTGCTTTTGAAAACAGATATATCCATGAGAATCCCCTATAAAGAGATGGACTAGTCTAAAACCTGTCACTTCTGTCAGATTTCTACAACCTACTGTAAGTGACAATTAAGTGACAATTTATGGCTCATTTTACTCTGGAAAAAATGTACTTCTTATTTGTATATGTTTGCACATATTTTACATTTTACAGTTTTTCGCTGTAGTGCCCCTTTAAGTATAAACTACCTGTCTAGTTGATAAGAAGCTCATCTGTCCACTGGGTCAACCACACCATAAAAAAATTAGCCTGAAAGAAAATATTTTGTCTTCTTCAAATGAAATTTTGTGTGGATTACATGTTTTTTTCCCTTTACCCCAAGATCCAGAATAGCAAAAAACAGTAATGGTTTTGTTATGAAACCCCTAAAATAAAAGCTTGTATTCAGAACTATGTATGTCACAGCTTCCCTAACCTCTGCCCTGCTAATAACGTACAGCAAAGCAACATGTCATTCCTTTCACCCCTCAAGCCCGGTACATACAGAGGGGGATACGCCATGAGGGACCGCCATGTTTGACAGAATTATTGATGATGTTTATACCAGCGGAGATTTGCTGAAAGCTGCGCAGATGACTTCGTTACCACGCTAATTACAGGGGCTAATGAGCTGGAGATGCAATACGCTATACGGGGAGGCGGAGGAAAAATCCACAGCTTACATGGACAATTTTTTAAGGGACTCTTAAATAAACAAAGTTTAGTGTGCAGAGGAATTCATTACCGGCCCTCCGAAATCTCGGAGCTGCCAAAAAATAAAAAAATTGGAATAAAATTGCCACACAGGACGCATTTTAAAACAATTCTAATCACAGAGTGAGAAAACTCACTGAAGCATTGATTGGAAGAAGTTCAAACATATTCTTTGATACTAAGAATTAATAACAAATAGATCAGAGATAATAAAGTACTGTAATAGAAGTAGACAAAGATTTTTTTTTTCCGCCCGGCAGCTAACAACAGACGATGCATTCTAGGGGAAATAATTTGTCACACCAAGACATATAAAAAAAAATACATTTTATAAAACATTTTCAACAAACAAAAATTCACTTTTAAGGAAACCGTGGATGGTCAATGAGATGTAAAGAATGGCAAGTTGATGCAAATGATATGCTATTATGTAAATTCCTGTAGCAGGGAAATGAACTAGTCCAATGCAGCTGCTGCATTAGGTTAGGCTTCGGCAGGGGGAGGGTTCAAGTGAGAATACAGTTAGGTTCAGCAATAGTAAGATATCTGCACTATATATCGATATTACCATATTACCCATTGCCCTATGGCAGAATATCAGTAGTTTTACTAGTTGCCAAGTATTCCAAGAACAGATGCAATACAAATCCCAGCAACACAGTAAGAGCTAGTCCACACTATGTCCGGAAACGTATACGTGGCTGCGTTTTTCAGCCCTGATGAAGAACTGAGTCCCGGATACTAATGTTAAAAATAGCAGCCGTCCTCACCCAAGAAAAAAAACGGATCCGTCTGCGTTTGCAGGGACCCGGTTTCAAAACCTGAACGGAAGGTCCGGAATTGTTGCATTTTTATGGACCACGGATACACGGATGGGTAGTGAAGCAATGAGAAAACGCATCTCCACAGGCAAAATAGCAACAAAAACTGATGAGAAAATGGATAGCCTGAACTTTATTATTGGGCCAAAAAATCCTCCCACTACCTTCCTAATGATAGAGACGATTTTTGTCCATTTTTTGGGGTAAAAAACTGAACGGAAACTGATGCAAAACTGATGCACTTTGATCAGTTTGCGGTCTGGTAGTGCTTCCCCTGATCCCAGACTGCAGTGTCCGTCCTGCAACCGTGCCTAGTGTGGACCTAGCCTAAATTGATCACAAGTTTCAAAACTAGGGTTACCATTCTCAGCAATCTACTGGCTGAACAGTCCCAGAAGCAAGTCTCTAGATCTACCCTCTCCTTCACACAGCTGACGAACTATAAGTCCCTGTGGAGTTAATGCCCTTCACAGGATGGTGGATGAAACCATAATTACCCCAGTAGAGGGCTTTTAGCAGAGTACATGAACCTCAACTCAGACCCTTAATACCCTCAGCAGCTCTTTTCAGAACACGACAAACCACATTTTAACACTCTCCACTCCTCTTGATAGGCAGGGGAATAGCGCCGATTCATCTGCTCCTCTGCATAGACTCAAAGATATGCACTTACCAGAACAGGACGCAATAGTGCAATAAGTCAAAACACCAAAATGTAAGATTTGAGGTGCTCAATTCGGATTGTTCTCTGGCTATAGGCATATTTGTGATTATTGACCTGAGGAAGAGTGAAATTGCCAGCGAAACGCGTTGCCTTACTACTGTGTGCAATAAAATTTTGAAAAGGACGTTAAGTCATATGGACTATTTTGAGATATGCAGGCGTGGTAGGCCAATCATACCTCTCAAACTAATTTTATTTTATTATTTTGGGCGCCTTCACCTCTTAATAATATACAGCAGTGCACAATACTGCTAAAACAGCAGACATTGCAGGTATCTGTTTTGTTTTTCTGAATAGGTCACTTGAATTGACAAGACAAAACAAACACAGAACACAGAACACTTATATTGCGCTTTTCTCCTGGCGGACTCAAAGCGCCAGAGCAGCAGCCACTAGGACGCGCCCTATAGGCAGTAGCAGTGTTAGAGAGATTTGCCTAAGGTCTCCTACTGAATAGGTGCTGGCTTACTGAACAGGCAGAGCCGAGATCCGAACCCAGGTCTCCTGTGTCAGAGGCAGAGCCCTTAACCACTACTCCAGCATGTTTGAAAACGATGGTGAAATACCCAGATGTGCTGATCCATTCCCGCTTTTTTTCTTACCTGCAGCTCTACAGGACACTTTCTCCAAAACTACAGGTACTCAATCTATTTCACAGGGACTGTTGACCCCACACAGATCACATCTTTTGTTTTAAAAGGCTTTTTTCAAGTCACTTAAATTAAAATAATCCAGGAAGACGATGCAACGGAAAGCGACAGAAGAGATTTATCTGATGCTGCGGGACTCTACGGGGAGAGGCTTTTATCTGCTATCAGACAGGGCAGCGCGCTCTCCTCTCTGTGTATTAGCGGGAAAGGGCGTGAGAGCCAGGAGTCTCGCCACTACCCAGAATATACCCCGGCCTGCTGACCTACGCAGTACTTAAATGGACTTTAATAGTGTGAATTCTTCAGATTCAGGACCTAATCCGTCCTCTTGCTATCTTTGATGAGAATGATTACCATGAGAAGTCAGAGACAGTTATTTCAGCCTAATTAGGCGAGATGTCCTGGGAGGACATATTGTACACCGCTCACAAAATCCCAGGCAAGTTATTTTGTGAAAGTACAAAAACTCTTCAAACTAACCAAATCCTTCCCAAATGATTTGTTTTTCCCCTCCAGCGAGCTGCCCTTTTATCTCGAAGGGATCCCATCATCCAAAGGACTTTGATTTCGGAGGTCGGGAATGGCGCCTTTGCTTAAATCTATTTGGTTCATAGGAAATGCATTTCATTTTTTATTTTCCTGTCTCAACTTGCTGCACTTCCTGTTTCCTGTCCGGGGCTTCCTGCCTCTCCAGACTTGGGCCCTTATTCAATTCGCTTTATCTCCTAGGTTTTCTCCTAGGTGATATTCTCATACTTTATTAATAAAATGCCTTTTAAACCACCAGCAAGAAAGATCATTTCAAAAAATAATTTTGGCAGTACTTCACCTACTTTTATGGTACTTTTTAAGTTGAAGAGTGCAAAAGTTATTTTAAACAGAATGGGAAAAAAATATCTCCTAGGAGACAACTTAGGAAAAAAAGTGGATTGAAGAAGGACCTTGGGGCCCAGTCTAATTCATTTTTTTCTCCTAAGTTTTCTCCTGGGTGATATTTTCACACCTTATCAATAAAATGCATTTTAAAGTGAACCTCCAGACTAAAAATCTACTCAGCAGCACTGAAAAGGCTTGGTGTTTCTTTACCAGTTTCACACCATCAGAACTTTGTTTTTCTTATAGAAGTCTCATTTTTAGCTGCATTTTTAGCTAAGCTCCACCCCATCAAAGAAAACTGCCCGGGCGTTTTTCCCCTGATGCTGTGCAAAGCATGATGGGATTTCCTATGTTGTTATTCACGTTACCTAGCACCTGGGAGGGGTGATCAGGACACAGGACAGTTAGAATTGTGTCTCACTCTTCCTGTCACCTCCTTTCAACCAAAAAGATGGCTGCCATCATGAAATCACAAACATTTGCCTGTTCTTTTAAAACAGGGTGGGTAAGAGATTATATTACCTATCTACTTTAATTAACATAACTAATGTAACTTAATGACAGTATGTTTGTTTAGGCTGAAGTTCCTCTCTAAGCAACCAGCAAGCAAGAAAATACTGAAAATAATTTTGACAGTACTTATCACCTTCTTTACTGGTACTTTTTTAAATTAGAGACCTAAGTTTTCGCATAGGTGCCATTTTCAAACTAGTCAATAAAATACTTTTTAAATCACAAGCAAGAAAGAAAATACTTAAAGTGAACCAGAGACAAAGCACCCTCTCGTACATACATATACATATATATATATATATATATATATATATATATATATATATATATATATATATATATATATATATATATATACACACATACACACACACATCAGTGGGAACATTAGAGAAAACACCTACCCTGCTCTCTGTTTCATCCTTCACTGCCCAACCTGCTTCTCATCAGCCCTGATAAAATACCCGACTGAGCATTCAGTCTGGCTTTGCTCAGGAATTATAGCAGAGCCAGAAGGGGGCAGGCTTGGGCTTGAAAAGACATCAGAGAAGACAGACTCCGCTATGATGATTCCTGAGCAAAGCCAGACTGAATGCTCAGTCTGGGATTTTATCAGGGCTGATAACAAGCAGGCTGAGCAGTGAAGGATGAAACAGAAAACAAGGTAGGGGTTTTCTCTAATGTTCCCACTGATATATATGGTAAAATACATGAGGGTGCTTCGTCTCTGGTTCAATTTAAAATAGTTTTTATAGCTCTTTTTCACCTACCTTTTAGTACTTTTTCAATTGCAAAAATTACTGTAAATAGAATTACTATATGGAATTACTACAAGTATTTTTGATAAATTTGCAATTCAGCGATTAAGAGTAATTATTGAGATTACCCGTAGCCTTATTGTCCTCTCCTCCTAGCATAAATTACTATAAATAGAAGATGAAAAATTATCTCCTAGCAGAAAATGCTAATTGTATATGGGCGGAGAGTGCAAAAGTTGTTTTAAACAGGAGATGAAAAAGTACCTCCTGGTAGAAACCTTAGGAGAGAAAAGGTGAATTGAATAAGGGCATTTGTACCATAGCAAAAAGGAAGCCAGTTGCTTGTGGTCTGGTATTAGTCATGGAGAGTATCCAAAGGCATAACAACAAAAGTTGTTTAGGTGATACCATTAATGGGAATCATTTAAAAAAAAAAACAAATAAAAAAAAACGATACTTACCTAAGGAGGGAGAAGGCTCTGGTCCTATAGAGCCTTCCTCTCTCGGTCCCCGTTCCAGTGCTGGCTCCCTCGTAACAGTATTTGACCAATATTGCTGTCTTCACTGCCGAAAAGAGGCTTTGGATGTCTTCGGGAGCACGACTGCTCCAGAAGACTGGCTGCTCCATACTGCGCATGCTTGAGCGCGCGGTCGAGCGTGCGCAGTATAGAGCCTCCTGTCTTCTGAAGACTTCTGAAGTCCCCTGCAGCGGGGGATTCAAGCAGAGGAGCTGCTGCCACAACGAAGGGCCAGGAGAAGAGAGGGAAGACTCTATAGGACCCAGAGTTTTCCCTCTTTTTTTAAATGGATTCCCATTGACTTTAATGACTAACTACAAGATTTCTTTGCAAGCTTTCGAAACGAATTTTCTTCTTCAAGTGTGATACAGAACTGGGTCAGAACCATCAATCAACTCTCTAACACTGCTATTGCCTAGAGAGCGTACCCTAGTGACCGCAGCTTTGGCTTTTTGGAGTCCTCCAGGAGAAAAAAAAGCAGAATATGAAGGTTCTGTGTCTTGTCTTGATCGTGGTTAATTTTTATATGATTGCATGACTATATATGGCTTTGAGATAGTCATGGACATTGGTACTGGGTCTTACATTACAATGGATTTGGCTCCCTGGCTTTAGTCACTAGCACATTTCCTTACCTTTGACTATAAAACCAATGTACTCCTGATGAAGTGAACCTCAATGTCGCGAAACACGTCAGGCTAACAGTTTGTTCTGACCTAACCATGTGTTGTATGTCAAATGCACAAAATCAATAAATGTGTCAGAAAAGACAAAATGCCCCAATGTGCATGTATCAGTAGCATGGATCAGAACTCACGTTTTATATGCAGAGTTTTTAAATTAAAAAGAGTTTATTTCTGGTTCCTCCATTTTAAGGATTTATTAAGATCATGTTTTTGAATCTGGTTCTCCTTAGCTGCCCATGTTTTCCTGCCCCATAAAAGTCACTTATTCAATTGGCCATTCTTTGAAATATACACACGTTTAGATACAAAAACATCACAAATGCCCCAAAATGCAATAGTATATATATTTTGCATACATTGAAAAATGGTATTCTGTTCTATAATAAACAGACTCCCCTTATTTCTTAACCACTTCAGTACCAGCAGCCTCTGACCCCTTAAGTCTCTGGGAAAAAAATGAGTTTTACTCACCTGGGGCTTCTAGCAGTCCCCTGCAGCTGTATCGTGCTCCTGGCCCCGCCGGCAGCCACTTCCGGTTTCGGCGACAGGAGCAGACAGGCCGGGAACGCAAGTGATTCTTCGCGTTCCCAGCCACAATAGTGCCTTCTATGCTGCTATATGCAATATGCTATAGCAGCATAGAGGGGGCTATTGTGGCCTGAAAACGCGAAGAATCACTCGCGTTCCTGCCTGTCAGCTCCTGTCGTCGAAACCGGAAGTGGCTGCCGACGGGGCCAGGAGCATTTAATGGAGTCTGCATGGGCACAATAAAGAGACTTAAGTAACCCTTTAAAGACCAGAGACTGCTGGTACAAAAAAAAAAAAAAAACCACGACGGGGCTTATCGACAGCTCGCCGCATGGGCCCGTCACTCTTGCTGTCTGCACGCTCCCTTGTTGCTGAAACCCACTCTCCCTGCCGTAGCTATGACAACAGAGCACTGTGAGCCAGTCAGGAGCCAATATCATTGGATTCTGACCCTGTGATTGGCTCACAGTGATCACATGGTCAGGAGCCAATGTAATTGGCTTCTGACCTGCTGTCATAGCAATGGCAGGGCGAGTGATGGCGGAAGAGCGACCCGATGGGTGGAAGCATGGCAGGCTAATTAAAATCTATGCCCTGGCAGGGATAACAGGTCAAAAACGGGGCCTAGATTTTAATTAGGCTGGTCCGGAAGCAGGTAAAGCAACCCTGTGGTGACATATAATAGAAAGCATTCATTCTAGATACCCACTTTTATAGTAATTATCCTGGTTTAAGCTTCAGAAACACTTCCTATATCTATATATCCCTGTGTATTGGTATGTAGTGCCAGCCTCCCAGTGATGTCACAGCCTAGGCTGTTTAGCTATGCAGAATTCTCCTCCCAGAGCATTCCGGGAGACCAGGCATTTTTATTTAGTATTTATATAGTGCCGACATCTTCCACATCGCTGCACAGAGTATGTTGTCTCATCACTTAAAGGAATACTATAGATTCACATATTTTTTTTCAATTGATACAGGAATTGTTTGGGAAGTTCTGCTAAGTACTGGTGTATACATTTTAGTAGCAACTTCTTTGTTTACTGTTAGCAAAATACATTTAAAGTTTACTGACACCAAAACTGACGGCTGACTGAGCCATGAGGAGAGGGGAAATTCCCCTCACACTTGGTCAATTAACTATATGTGTAGCTCTGTGTGTGACAGAGAGAGAGCTCCCAAGAGCTGCAGCTCCTGTGTCCTGTGTTTCTGACTGACGTGTCTGAAGAGAGCAGAGGAAATGTAACTAATTGTCACAGCTTTTCATACTGTTTTTGCTTTCAGAGTTTGATATGTTTGATATTTGCTTTCTGTAGTCTGATATGCAACTCTGGCTGTGCATTGAAGCAGACACCCCTTCTGCAATTGATTTGTCCCAATATAGCTAAATCCTACCCTCAATAAATTACAGCTTTTGCTTCTGATATTTAACATGAAAAGTAGGAAAATGTTTACACAGCTACTTAGACATTATTTGCACACTGTCATTTTAGAACACTTGGGTATCGATAGTATTCCTTTAACTGTCCCTTAGAGGGGCTCACAATCTAATCCCTACCATAGTCCTATGTCTATATTTTACTAGCTTCAGAATTCTCAGAGACAAACATTCTACAGAGATCACCTGACAGGGCTAAAGATGTTTCCACCTGTCATGAATTAAAGAATGTAAGTCAGGGAGAGGAAAGATTTTTACAATGGGCAACCACTGACTAAATAGATTATAAATGAATATTGGAAGAAAAATAATAAATGAAGTATGTTTACTCTTCATGTTCTTTTCACTACAGTTCCTCTTTAAGTGAGTTTTTGTGTACAGAGTGAAGAGGCTCCCTCTACTGGCAGCCTGTATATTAAACAGATGCAGTCAATACTTTGGGCTTGATTCACAAAAGAGTGCTAACTGTTAGCACGGCCGTTTTCGCGCGAATTTTCGCATTGCGCGCGATCGCGAATTTTCACGCAAAACGATAACGGTTTCGTGCGAAAACGCGAATTTTACCGCGAAATCGATAACGTTATCGTTTCGCGCGAAAATTTGCGATCGCGCGCAATGCAAAAATTCGCGCGAAAACGCTAACAGTTAGCACTCTTTTGTGAATCAAGCCCTTTGGCTGAACAGGCGCTGACATAAAACAGTTACAGGGTAAGAAGACACTTGATTTGCATCATGGTGAAGGAGTCCTGGCTGACTGATAGACTTGCTCTTGAAAAGAAGAAAAGAGAAATCACATTTTCTCCATAACCAAAGGTTGGTAAAAGCTTAAAGGAGCAGTTGGATTTCAAACACCTGAATTCTCCCGTACAGCCCACTTCAGCACCATATCAGTACCGAACAATAAACAGGAAAATTCCACGTCTTGGGAAAAACCGGCACTAAACCGGCCAGCCGGTGACCAATGTCCTGCAGGAACACCCCTTCTGCAAGTACAGGACAAGTGTAAAGAAGGATTGGGCACTCAGGAGCTGTGCAGCAAAAAGCTGTATTGGAGTCACAAGATACGCAGCATGTTTCGGGCGGAGCCCTTCCTCAGGGATGGAAGGGCTCCGCCCAACACATGTAGTGTATCTTGTGACTCCAATACAGCTTGTTGCTGCACAGCTCCTGAGTGCAGAGTCCTTCTTTATACTTTGTTTAGTACCAAACAAGCAGACAGGGCCAGGGGGAGATCATATATCCTGCCTGGACTGCCCTTCGAATTTCTGTTTTTGGTGGGTTTTTTTTGGCGGGAGGGGGGGGGGGGGGGGGGAGGCATCCAAAGTTTCCTAGGGGGCCCAGTGATTTCTAGTTACGTCCCTGTCTGTATACAGTTAATAAGAGATAACTTAATCAATTGGGTTTCACAATATGCATTTAGGCGCTCAACTATAATATAGGCAGGTGCAGGGAAGGACCGACGGAGGGGGGGGGGGTTGCAATGGCTTTAGGCGCCATGTTTTTGGCGGGAGGGGCCATCCAAAGTTTTGCAGGGGGCCCAGTGATTTCTAGTTACGCCCCTGTCTGTATTAAGTTAATAAGGGATAACTTAAGCATCTGGGTTTCACAGTATGGATTTAGGCGCTCAACTATAATATAGGCAAGTGCCGGGAAGGAAGGGGGGGGAGGGGCAATGACTTTAGGCGCCATGTTAATGTCGTAGGTGAGGGTGGTTAGTGATAGGCATATATAGAGGGGACCTTAGTGTTACACCTAGATAAGAGAGGGGAGTGTGAGTACAGCGTTACATTGGGAGATAGTAGAATTTCAGTATAATTACTGATATTCTATGTATCGGGGATAGTGGAATAACGGTAAAATTACGGAGATTCTACTATCGGGATTTCCTTACACCATGCCTAGATATAAGAAGCCTTTGTGACACTGATACCAGGGTAATTAGGGTAAAAAATGGGTATTCCAAATACTGTATAATGTTCCCATGTATCTAATTACAGTTCCTCTTTCAGAAAATCAAATTCCATTTACCCACTGCTCGGTATTTATTATGCAGTCTACAATCCGACCCTGAATTATAAGCATTCCAATATAATCATAAATGTGTCTGCTCTAATGAACCTTATCTTAGTCAGCCTGGCTCTATTTGCTACATTGCGGACGAGAAGTACGATTGTCTTCACCCCTCCCACATTCCTGCTCCTCACTGATTGGCTGAGGGTAGTTCAGTGAGCGGCTGAAATCTAATCTATGCTGTTTACAAAGCAAGCTAGCTATGACAGTGCAGTTTCTTGAAAAAAAAAAAAGAGTAAGGGAGGAAATGACACCAGGATTGGCTTCAGGCAGAAAAAGTAAAAATGGAAAATGCCAGGAATAGTTTTCTCTCTATTTAGAATATAGAATTCACTGAAATCAAAATGTGGACAGTACAATACATATGTAATGTAAGTAAAACAGGTATTTATCTACTTATGTGTGTGTTTTTTTTTTTTTTTTTTTTACTGTCCCTGCTGCTTTAACTTTTTCTCACCTGACCTATAAAAAAAGCAAAACAAAGAAACACTGGAAGAAAATTGCAAAGAAAACCTGTTGTGATTTAACGTTCACCTCTATCTTATTTTTTTCCCGTTTAGTAATAGCGTGAAAGCCGATGGTTCTCTTCCCGCTAAGGGCCTCCACTTTTACCGTCATTATCAGACCGCTCTCCGCGGAAACAGATTATCTGCTTTTCCAACTCGCTAGCCGTCAGCGGGCAATTTTCAACTTTAAGAGGGGCCTAACCAATAAAAGCCATTTACAGATTACCTCTCCCTGCACACAAGACAGCGTCTGCTGAGAAAGAGGGTCCAGGCAAGCGCTGTAATCCCTCGTTCACGGACTGCGGAGGCGCTAACCACTCCTGATAAATGACTCTGAATGGCCGAGTACAGCATCTATAATGTGCAAAAGGTCCTGACAGTCTTCAGTTTATCTCATCTGCGATAGAGAATGGGCGGATCTGAACTGAACAGGGGATGGGTAGGGCTTCATTGATTGGCTATGTTATTGTGTTCGGCACTAGAATATTTTTTATATTTGTTTTGTTTATTCATAAAATGTGAGATGGTCTATGGACGAGTTTAAAAGGACACCCGAGGCGAAATTAAACTAATGAAATAAACGATTGTATCTATATTCCTTTTCCTAAAAATGACTTTTTAAGATATTCCACAGTTTTATTTTATGTTTAAAATGTTTTATTGTTTTTGCTCAATGACATTCTTTGAAGTATGCCAGAGCTAAAATCTATGAACTATTGACCCTATTTCTTTCTTTCTCTCAGAAGCCATTTTCTGCTAGGAAAGTGTTTATAGTTGGCATTTCTTACCAGTGAGGGTACTGTAGCCACTTCCTGTCTGAGTCAGGATTGAGTCAGCCACTTACATACCTGATATTTAACTCTTTCAGGCAGAGAAAGAAAAAAAAAGGAACACAGCATAGTTATTTGTGTGCTAGGCACTGTACATACCCATGTCTATCTCATCATATCACATGTCACTTCGGGTATCCTTTAAGCTAAATCCTCACCTGACGCCCCAGAATGATGGATCCCGGCGACATCCCACGACGCCGTGCGCTCTCTGATCCATGTTCCGTCCGGGGGATATGCGCAATGTCACACGATGGGCGCAAACGGGTCAAGCGATCACTGTACTTTGCGCAGTCGTTGGGGATCTTAAAGATCCGATCAGCCATGACGGTTGTTATCTCCGCGCGCAGCTAAACATCGTTCACGTGACACGCACCTGTACCCACATCGCCAGGCCACGGAAATGATCGTTCGGAAAAAAAAAAATCGGGTAGTTGGGAGAAAATCAATTTGTCAAATATAATAAACATGGCAGCCCCCTTATCCTCTTATTACAGGATCTCTTTAAAGATGAAAATGCTAGATATTACCAAGGAACAGACCTGTAAAGGTGCCCATTTACAATACAAGTTCGGGCCCACTGAGGGAGAGGAAACCGATAAGCAATCCAATCAGACTAAAAGAATCATTCCAAAATTTGGATAGGCGGAACGATCGATTGAACGATTTTTTGTCTCGATTCGTCGATCGGCACAATAAATGGTCCAGATCGATTGCACAGTCAATCGTGTGGGAAATTGCTCCATAATGGACACCTTTAGCCCCTGGATTCACCGTTGCTTGTTGTGGTAATATTGGAGAACAGCCCACTGTCTGGCGGGAAGTAATATATATAATTCTGTTAGGATTAATTCTGTGCGACTCGCAAGTTCGCTTCTCGCCGATACGGCGGAGGATGATAAAAAAAAAGGCTTCTATGAAGGAGTCTGCATGGCCTGATGATTCTCCAAATATGAAGAGAAATGATTTATTTCCTTCCCCTGTGAGTAAGGGAGATCTATTTAAAGTCTGTGCGCTCATCTCCATCACGCCGGAGTTATTCCCGCTTATGGAAATCGCGGGACACATTTCACCGGCATATATTTAGTCATTTCTCCTTCCTCGTATAAATCTCACAAATGTCTCGTTAGATCTTGGAGGACGTCTACCGTCCCGTCGAATCCCGGCTGTCGCTGAGGCTGGGCAACAACCAGCTACTAACCAGCCCTCAATCCCGTAATTGTAGAAAACGTGAGATTCTGATCTCATTTTTGACACAGAAGAAGGTAAAGAGGCGCCCAGGAAGTATAAAAAAGTTAAAATCACTAAAATCAAAAGATTGAGGTGGCTTACCTCATAGACGACAACTCACTTTGAGTAGAACTATTTATTTAATAAGCAGAGGCAAAGCATTTCGGGGGATCTAGCCCACTTCCTCAGGCCAAATAAAGTGCCGCTGTGGTCTAAAGTCCGCATTCGGGGTGCCTATCTCTAGTGCAACCCCCCTTTGTGAGTATTCTCATTTCAAACACATTTATATATTCATCCATCTGTGACATGCTGTATAATTTGGGCTCCCGTTGTCTCGGTGTTTCTTTCCCCAGTACCCTATACCATCATTTTTGACACATCCAATTTTTGCGCGCTGAACATCCCATTATAGTGAGATTGAAAATTGGAAACAGACTCCCAAAATAGATTAAAATTGCTATAAACAGTTTAAAATTGGACGTAAGTGGTGGACTTACCTCCCAACAGATGACACAAAAGGTCTTTTGTGGAAATAGAAATCATTGTATTGGAATTTACTCATTTGTGACAAGTTTCGTGGGGCAGGCCAGCTTCCTCGGGCAATATGGGAGTAACTGTAACAAAGTCTGTCCAAGTCTGGGCGCCTCTGTCTGTCATCATAATGCTTCCAACTGTAGTGGTCAAAAACATTGTTCTACAGTAGAATCTCATTATAGTAAACTCCAAGGGATCAGGAAAAGTAGTTTACTGTATCAGAAGTTTACTATATCAGAAGTGGCAATACATTGTATATTTATACAGACACATATGGTGGGACCTGAGGATGGAGTTTACTATATCTGAGTTTACTGTTATAAGATTCTACTGCATATTCCTTTCTGATTTTGTTCTTTGAGCTTCACCTTACCAAAAGGAGTATTGCTTAAAGAGACACTGAAGCGATAAAAAATAAAATGGTGATATAATGATTTGTATGTGTAGCACTGCTAAGAAATAAAACAATAGGAGCAGAGACATAAGTCTAATTGTTTCCAGTACAGGAAGAGTTAAGAAACTCCAGTTATCTATGCAAAAGAGCCATTGAGCGCCACGACTTTCAAAGTCACAGAGAGCTCTGTCTTCTGATGCATCTCAACTGTCAGTCACTGTAGTTTTTTTCTCTGCAGAGGTCAGGTCAATAGTTCACTGGCCTGCTCTGTAAAATCATCCAGAGTGCTGAGTAGTGTGTAAACTGCAAATATTAGAGAATGCTGCAATATTATAAAAAACACTAACACTGAAAATAAAAATATGAGAATATTTTCTTTGCTACTAATGTTCTAGTAATTATCCGTACTACACAACCAATTCATTATATCATTTGTTTTTCGCTTCAGTGTCTCTTTAAAAGGAAATAAATATGGCGGCCTCCATAAAGATGCAGGCTCACAGTGGATGAAACATGATGAACAAATTACACGGAGGTTATCATTCATTTCAACCTCTCACTTTGCAATGCATCCCCCCCCCCCCCCCCCACACACACACACCTTTTGGGAAAGTTCCTCTTTAAACTCTTCCTGGCACCTAACTAATATTCAACGGGTCTACATGAAAAGGGCGCCGGTAAAAAAGGGCGCCTGGTGGAGCCCATATATACCAACTTCGGCTACAAAAAAGGCGCCTGGTGGAGCCCATATATATATACCAACTTCGGCTACAAAAAAGGCGCCTGGTGGAGCCCATATATATACCAACTTCGGCTACAAAAAAGGCACCTGGTGTAGCCCATATAAAAACTTCGGCTAAAAAAAGGCGCCTGGTGTAGCCCATTTAAAAACTTCGGATACAAAAAAACTCCGGGATGTGTTAATTACTATTCCCCCTCCAGGCCGCCATGGATAGTGGGGGAATGAAATAATTCGGCTTACAGTGCTTGTAGCCCATATAAAAACTTAGGCTACAAAAAATGCAATAATATGGGCTACAGAGGGGCACCTTACTGTAGCCGAAAACCTTGTAGCCGAAAAAATACGGGCTACAAAGGGGAGCCCGCTTGTAGCCTATATCAAAACTCGGGCGCCCTTTTCTACACCTTGTAGCCCATTGTTCCAGAAATAACATTGATGTCAGCTCGGGCGCCCTTTTCAACCGATCCCTATTCAACTCGAAACTTTTTTTACTCTATTAAATCTACAAACCTGGATTTTAAAGCGGACCTGAACTCCGAACTTCCTCTCTGCTCTAAAAAGTAAGCAACAGCATAACAACCTTTAAAGAAAAACATTTCTTTGTTACAGCTACTTTGTTCCTGCAGCAAATCTGCAGTGTGTCTACTTCCTGCTTTCAAATAACATACAGGGTGTATTTCTCTCTGTTTTCCTTCTGTCCTGTGCAAGAGTTCAGGTTCACTTTAACGTGCAGTCATTTGTTATGCTTGTAAAGCTGAAGAATTTTATGTTGTATCTTTTCTTTAAAATGGTTGGAGAAGTATTGGTCGCTGTGGTGTGCAGGCCTGTTTAAGGGGGAACTTCAGCCTAAACAAACACACTGTCATTAAATTACATTAGTTATGTTAATTAAAATAGATAGGTAATATAATCTCTTACCCACTCTGTTTTAAAAGAACAGGAAAATGTTTGTGATTTCATGGGGGCAGCCATCTTTTTCATGGGGGCAGCCATCTTTTTGGTTGAAAATAGGTGACAGGGAGCATGAGACAGTTCCAACTGTCCTGTGTCCTGATCACCCCTTCCAGGTGCGTGCTAGGCTTCAGATCTCAAATTCAATATTTGAAAGAAAAATGTGCACCAAAACAGCAGAACGAGAACAATAAATCCCATCATGCTTTGCACCGCATCAGGGGAAAAATGCCTGGGCAGTTTTCTTCTGTGCAGCTAAAAATGAGGCTTGGGTAAGAAAAATAAAGTTCCGATGCTGTGAAACTGTTAAAGAAACACCAAGCCTTTTCAGTGCTGCTGAGTAGATTTTTAGTCTGGAGGTTCACTTTAAGCGCTTCTTTCCTCTGTATGTGTGAATGTAGCGGAGCTCAGCTTTGTCTGGCCAACCTGCTGCTAGCAGGCCCGGGTCCGGAATACAAATGGCCCGGGAGCGGAGGCCATATTTCTTCCGCGGCCTGTCAGAGGCAGCCATCTTTTAATTAGTAAAATAAACAGCGCTATGATAAATGTCATTATTTACTCAACAAATGATCAGAATCCCGGCGCAGGGTTATTCTCCTCCTGGTCCACGGGGGCAATAAACGGAAAATGTGCTGTGATTTATGCCTGACCCGGTGACTCGCCGGGCTCTGTGTCAGCAGTCAGGGGAGTAATAGACTCCCGGGGAGCATGCATAAATCCAATCACATCTCACAAAATAAAAGGAGCTCTTTAAAAAGAGAAAAATTAAATAAATAAGTGCGCATCGAAGCATCTATCCCCCCCCCCCCCCCCCATTCTACACAATTTAATTTACTGAGTAACAAGGAGCGATGACTATTAACCTAATCATATCCTTTCCGAGACTCCGACAGGAATACGAGAGAAAAAATACACAACGATTTTTATACCAGAGCGGATTTGAGTCATTGCTGTGTTTTTTTAATCTGTGATTTCATTTGCCGGGGAAATTCCTCTTTCGTTATTAAATCGCCATAAATACACGTCGTGGGCTTCGCGAGTCGTTCTTTGCCGGTTAATTTTTTAACTTTTTTTAAAATAATGTTATTCCATTTCTGTCTGCGAACAGCTGAGAATTTCTAGAACCGGCAGCGAGAGGAAATGACGTTCTTTGGCGAAAGCGATGCAACTTGGAAACGGGCCAATCGGAATAACTGGCTGCTGCAGTCCATCGGCCCCACGCCAAGCTGCATGCGTTAGCATCAAGTGAACAGAAGCATTAGCATCAACTCAGAGTCTGTAGCACCGGAGTGAAAATTTCTACTTGGTAATGCAGGCAATGGTAGGCGGTGTAGGTTACCCAGGCAACGGTAGGTGGTGTAGGTAACCCAGGCAACGGTAGGCAGTGTAGGTAACCCAGGCAACGGTAAGCGGTGTAGGTCACCCAGGCAATGGTAGGCAGTGTAGGTCACCCAGGCAATGGTAGGCAGTGTAGGTCACCCAGGCAATGGTAGGCAGTGCAGGTAACCCAGGCAACAGTAAGTGGTGTAGGTAACCCAGGCAATGGTAGGCAGTGTAGGTAACCCAGGCAACAGTAGGCGGAGTAGGTAACCCAGGCAATGGTAGGTGGTGTAGGTAACCCAGGCAACAGTAGGCAGTGTAGGTAACCCAGACAACGGTAGGCAGTGTAGGTAACCCAGGCAATGGTAGGCGGTGTAGGTCACCCAGGCAATGGTAGGCGGTGTAGGTCACCCAGGCAATGGTAGGCGGTGTAGGTCACCCAGGCAATGGTAGGTGGTGTAGGTAGCCCCGGAAATGGTAGGCAGTGTAGGTAACCCAGGCAATGGTAGGTGGTTGTAGGTAACCCAGGCAATGGTAGGTGGTGTAGGTAACGCAGGCAATGGTAGGTGGTATAGGTAACTCAGGCAATGGTAGGTGGTGTAGGTAACCCAGGCAACGGTAGGCGGTGTAGGTAACCCAGGCAATGGTAGGCAGTGTAGGTAACCCAGGCAACGGTAGGCAGTGTAGGTAACCCAGGCAATGGTAGGTAGTGTAGGTAACCCAGGCAATGGTAGGCGGTGTAGGTAACCCAGGCAATGGTAGGTAGTGTAGGTAACCCAGGCAATGGTAGGCGGTGTAGGTAACCCAGGCAACGGTAGGCAGTGTAGGTAACCCAGGCAATGGTAGGTAGTGTAGGTAACTCAGGCAATGGTAGGCGGTGTAGGTAACCCAGGCAATGGTAGGTAGTGTAGGTAACCCAGGCAATGGTAGGCGGTGTAGGTAACCCAGGCAATGGTAGGTAGTGTAGGTAACCCAGGTAACAGTAGGCAGTGTAGGTAACCTAGGCAATGGTAGGCAGTGAAGGTAACCCGAGCAATGCTAAGTGGTGTAGGTAACCCAGGCAGTGTACTCTTGAGTACAGTTGCCAAGAGACGGTCCAGAAATGTGCCAGGTGTGGGACTCTGAAGTGACATGCAGCATCATGATGTGACATGATATAAACACGTCTGTTCAGTCCCAATCCTACATAGAACTAGTCTGGGTTACATTTCCTCTTTCTCAATGTATTTGAGAAGCTGCTGCAATTCGATTGCATTTCTCCCATTTTCCACTACAGCAATTCTGCCACAACATCGGCTGATCTGTCGAGCCGTTCTATGCTGTGTCTGTGACTTCTGAATAAAGCCCTTTGGACTTTTCTAACCTGGGAGTGCGCGGACTTCATCCAGACTACAGAGACCTGTCCAGCATACGGTGCAACTGCAGTGAGTTTGAGATTTCCCCCAGGAAAAAAACAAAACAAACAACACATGCAAGAAAATATTTTGAATTGCCAAATTGGCACAATCGGTATGTGATTTTCATGGGCACCTATACTTTGTATTAGAGCTCAAGCACACATAAAAGGCAGCAGATGCGATGATGGCAACTGTAAAACATTGCGTCGCAAACGCATCATATTTGTGGAGACAAACCCATGTGTAGTGCACCAGTTAAGTAAGTATGAAGCATTTTGCGATCTGATAGTAATTGGAAAATAGCCCTAAGGGTTAAGGCTCTACATGCCACTTTCTCGGGTGTTGGACAGCAATCAATGCAGTCAGAACAGCATAACTCTCACTGATGACTAATTAGAGGTCATAAAACTCTTTTGTGACTGAGAAAAACACTTTTGAGTGCAGGGTACAGAATAAAAGTGAAACTGTTCAAGATTTGCCTGTATGGGAGCTGACTAAACATCATCATTTGCATGACGCAATCATTACTTTACTCTAGACTTTAACCCTTTAAAAAAAATTACTATGGTTCAACCAGTATGTACTATTTATCTTCACTTTCAATAAAGATGTTTGATCGCAAAAAAAAAAAAAAAAGTTACTATGGTATCCTACCTATTATCCTCCCTGGTGTTAGGATTATTTCCGGATCTTAGTGTCTGAAAGCGGTGCAATTTTTTTCACACCCTTTTAGACCCTAGAAATTCATACCACTAGATAGATCTGCGGCAGCCCTGCACATTAAATTTCCGCCCCGAGCCTGACTCGGGATTACACTAAGATGGTTAAAGCCCCCTTCACACTAGTACAGCGCGTTACGGTACTCTCCCCTGCTGCTCCCATGTCGCACTGGCGATTAGTCTCTATGAGACTGGCCACACTACCCATGGTGTGCATTACGACGGGAGTGCGTCGGACGCCGCAGACGCTGCAGTGCATTGCTGGGTGTTACCGGTGGTATAGCTCAGCACAGGATTGCATTGGAGTCTATGGCACTGCAACAATCTATTTAAAGAGAGTCTGAAGAGAGAATAAATCTTGCTTCAGACCTCATAGATAGCAGGGGCACATGTGCCCCTGCTAAACCGTCGCTATCCCGCGGCTTAACGGGGGTCCCTGATCGCCCAAATCCCCTCCGTACAGCGGGGGAGCGCTTCCTGGTTGGGGCAGGGCTAACCGCCGCAGCCCTGCCCCACGCGCGTCTGTCAGCGTGTATCTCCGCCTCTCCCCCGCCCCTCTCAGTCTTCCTTTACTGAGAGGGGCGGGGGAGAGGCGGCGATGCGCCGCTGATAGACGCAACTGGAGGCAGGGCTGCAGCCGTTAGCCCTGCCTCCAGGAGCGACCAAGTCTGCGACCAAGTGTCACAGTGGGGGGTTTGGGGGTCAAGGGACCCCCGTTTAGCGGCGCTATTGCAGCGGTTTAGCAGGGGCACACGTGCTCCTGCTAACTATGAGCTCTGAAGCGAAATTTATTCTCGCTTCAGAGTATCTTTAAATTGGTGTGGTAGTGGTGTGGCCATCATGTGCCGATCAGCCAAGGTTCAGTGATGTACTTCCTGTCCAGTAGGAAGCATGTGACTGAGTGGGGCGCGGCCTCTGCATTACTCTGTCGCTGCACTCTGCCACACGGTAATGGTGTGGTGGGATTGTTCTGCTGCGCAGGATATTCGTACTGCACTATGTGTGAAATCAGCCTTAGGATTAGAAATATTGACAATTGTTTGCCTCATTGGTTTATTTTCCCATCAGATTTGCTGTAAAATGTACCTGTTAACCATCTGCGAAGCAGAGTTTTCAAATTTTTAAACTTGAGGCCTGGAACCCACTACAAAGCGATATCGCTAATCGCAATCACCAGCGGTTTTAATGAGCGTTTTGTAAGCGATTTCATGAGCGTTTTCTGGTGATTTTAAAAAGTGTAAGCTTTTTGCCAGCGATTGTGTAGCGTTTTGCGATTAGCGGTTTTAATTATGATTGGTCCTTTCAATTAATTTTAATTTTTTTTTTATAGTGTGCAGTAATTTAAAAACGCTAGCAAATCGCTCTGTATAGTGATTCATGAGCGATTTCGCCAGCGTTTATATACTTTACATTGCAGAAACGCTAACCGCTAAACACTAACACTCAAAAAAACTTGCATTTCCTGCGTTTGCGTTTTTGGTAATCGCAATTGCTCCAATGGAATTTGGCCCACCCATAAACATGATTAGGGATTAGGGAAGTGATTAGGAAAATCGCTAGCATTTGGAATTACTCCCTAAACACTCAAAAAAAAAAAAAAAACGCTCTAGTGGGTTTCAGGGTTCCAGCCCTGAAGATGGTAGAGTTGGTTTGCATTGCATCCTTGCCAAAGTGGCATTTTCATTTTATTTTCTGTATACCGTAACCCGCAAGTGCGCCTCTTCAGATATTACAAATGTGCATTTGACAGAAAAGTGGACCATTTTTTTTTTTATTTTTTTTTACATTTGACCCTCTGACCTACTAAACAACCACAAATGAAAAAAGTTAACAGACCCTTCCATTCTCTGGAAATCCCAACTCTGAAAAGAGGTTTTCTTTCTTCCATAAATCTATTCCCGAAAGCATTGAGAAGGTGTTTTCCAGAGTCGCCAAACAACCCATCCTTGTGCAAAGAGAAAATTAATTCAATTGCGTTTTTTTATCATCTGTAGATTTTAAAAAAGACCCATCTTGTAAAAAAATAAAAAAAAAAATCTGCAGACAGAGAGATCTGTCAGATAAAAGATGCCACACAAAGCACATAATTTATCGCCATGTCATGTGAAAACAAAGTCAAAAGAGATAGTGGTTGGGTGGGTCCGGAGTTCTGTTTGAGGACGTTAGTTGGAGGGCAAATAGTTTTAAATGCTGGTGTAAAAAGTTGGCTGTCAGATCACGATCAGCGAACAAAAGAATGCCAGAGGAACAAGAGGAGCGCCATGGAGAAAGTATTCTCACGTAGTCCAAAAATAAATAATATCGCAAAGTCAACAGCACCTCAAATAATAGAAACAGCCCGTACCAGGCTACACATACAATGACTAACTTAGATATGGAACATTACTTAAAAATAAGAAAGCAAATACAGCCTCATATCAGGAGGAGAGTAAAGTTGTCTCAAGGTTAATTAAAGAACCATCAGAAGTTCCCAGAGGTGCCACGAGGAACTCAGAGCTTTCTGTGACATTGGAGAGGCATTTTGTCTTGTAGTTCGAAAAAGTAACCATCTCTTGTTTGATTTCATTTCTTCCTGTGATCAACGCTCAACCTAGCCCCAACTCTACAAATCCCCCAAAGATCTAAGCAATTAGAGATGGTAAGAATTGCTGAATTCCAAAACCAACAAAACTTAAAGGACTACTACTGTAGGGGGAAGAAGAGTTGGACTTACCTGGGGCTTCTAACAGTCCCCACAGACCCAAGACCTTCACCGATGCTCCGGGCCCCGCCTCCAGTTCACTTCCAGAATTTGCTGTGCCTGTGCGGCTGCGTCCTTGCTCCCACTGACTTCACCTGGAGCATACTGCGCAGGCGCAGACCATACTGGGACTGTGCCTTACAGTCCCAGTGACGTCAGCCACTACAGTATTCCTTTAAAAACATTTGCATGGGATGAATGTCAAATTCTGTGGATTCCGAGTTTGCATTGCAAAATCGTGAAGTACCGTATATTCCGGCGTATAAGACGACTGGGCGTATAAGACGACCCCCCAACTTTTCCATTTAAAATATAGAGTTTGGGATATACTCGCCATATAAGACTACCCCTCAACCAACGCACAACAAATAAAAAAATAAAAAAAATCATGTGCTGGTGCTGTGTATGAAACGATACTGGTGCTGTACTGTATGTGTTACCCAGTATATAACAGTATATAGTCAATTGACTTGTTGCATTGGTCAACTCTCCTTAAGTAGACTGGTCAGCTCTCCTTGTCTACCTGTTTATCAGAGCGGTATGGAAGAATAGATTGCACTCAGCAGGGAGATCTGAGAGGCGGTAACAGGATAGGGCGTATCACCCGGCATCAATGACACCCGGCGTATAAGACGACCCCCAACTTCTCAGAAGATTTTCAAAGGTTAAAAAGTAGTCTTATACGCAGGAATATACAGTAATCATTTTTTGAGAATATATTTTCACACTGGCCGTAAGGGTAAATACAGTTACTATGAATTTGTGAAAACATGTTCACAATAGGTTCTAATTGCGCTTTGAATTTTTGCAGTTTCAAATACAAATGTTTTCATTCATGTCCCTTGAGCAGGCTCAATAGACACTTTTCACTATTTGTGTAATTTCGTTCAGCTTTCTGAATTTAGATGTCTGGATTCCAAGTTTTTAACTCAAAATTGTGAAGATCTTGTGCGGAATGGAATTCCGCAAAATACGTGCGCTCATCCCTATGAGCATCCCGTTTCTCCTGGTTCACCCCCAAAAAAATAATCCTACACAGCCAACAATGGTTTATTTTTAGGAATAAATCCAGTGGAGATTTGGTGGAACACTTTGGTTCTCCCATGCAATGTTGGTTAGCGTTCTTCACCGCTGACGAAATATAGTAAGTCAAGCCCTATACCCCACTATGGTTTGTAAGGCCTCTTTGACACTGGCAGTTGGCAGCATTACGTCTTCATAGTACGTACTACATACTTCACAGTAACTGCACCATATGTCAACCACTGTGTGCGGTTACAAACACTGCCAACTGCACAGCAACTGGATGGTGCACACGGTTTCAGAATGGCACTGTGGTAGCACACATCCGTCCATAAAACAATTTGTTTATTTAGACATCATTGAAATAAATGTTAATAGCACAAACAGAGGTCGACAGCCGTTTTGCATCCACCCATTGATTCTTCGTCAGCACAATAACCCCACACAGTGACCTCCCCTTTAAAGCAAAGATAATTAATTTAAATGGGGCACAGACTAACCAGCAAGCTCATGGTGACCCAGAACTCATTGGAGTGTGTAAGGGACTACAATGGTCCTAAAAGCCCCCTTACTAAGTAAGAAAAACAAAAAAGTTTGCTTTCCTAAAACAGAAAGAATTTGCGATAATTCAGGTTGGAGTGAGCTACAATGGTTAATTTGCATATATTCAGCAGTGGTGCTCTGGGAGACATCTCAAGCTCACTCCAACCTGAATTATCGCAAATTATTTCTGTTTTAGGAAAGCAAACTTTTGTTTAATTTAAATGACTTACATACAATGTGGAGTATCATAGCTGCCATATCCACCGTCAATCCAATCTTCCCATCACATGCAATTGCTTCCTGGTTATAATGAAGCACCAAATTGGTGGGTGCGACATGGCTGTTGACCTCAGATTGAATTGTTAATACTTCTCTCCCTCTCCCATCCTGTAGGTGTTTATGCCATTAACTGATTTTTTAATGATGATGCACTAAACAGGTGTTTTATCAACAACAACAAAACATTTGCAAAGTGCATTTCTACTGTAAGCCAAAGCGTATAAGCTTGTCTCAGATCGGAACATAATGATGTGTACAGGGGAGTTATATGATCATAAATGCCAGACTAAACAGGTGGTTTTTCAGGTTTAATTTAAACGTGTCCAGGGTTGGAGCTGTGTTGATTAAGTTCGGCAAAGCATCCCACAGGGTACGGGCAGCACAACAGAAAGCTCTGGCTCCAAGGGTTTTTAATTGAACTCGGGGGTAGTCAAGTTATTGGATCCTTTTGAAGGGAGGTTGTGGGCGGTATGACGCAGTTGCAAGAAATCCTTCAGGTATCCGGGGCCTAGGTAATGTAGGGAGGGATTTGAATATTAGCAAGCCAATTTTGAAGAGGATTCTCCATTTTATTGGTAGCCAGTGTAGTGAGCAAAGGATTGGTGTTATGTGGCTGTGGCGGGGCTGGCTTGTTAACAGTCTTGTAGCAACATTCTGTACTAGCTGCAGGCGGTGCAGGTCTTTACTTGGAAGGCCTACGTAAAGAGCATTGCAATAGTCCAGCCATGATGATGTGATGAAGGTGTGAATTAGTATTGGAAGATTCTTTGAAGAAATTAGGTGCCTAATTTTTACAATATTATTGAAGGACGTATGCGCTTCCACTGTGCCTTTTTGATACAATTTGCTACAGATTTTTTGGTGAGTTGTACTCCTACATACTGTATTTTGTGCTGTAATAGGGGTCTTTTCTGCCTATTTGCTCACTGGATGACGCAAGTTCCCCAGCAGATCAGCAGCTGACACACGGGAGGTGCAGAGTTTGGCCAAGACAAGACACAGAACATTTATTAACAACAACAACAACAACAAATAACATTTGTAAACGCTTTTCTCCCGTGGGACTCAAAGCGCATAAGCATGGCTCCGACCATTGTGGTACAGAGGAAGAATTTTATATTAAATCACACTTTTCTCCTGGCGGACCCAAAGCGCCAGAGCTGCAGCCACCAGGGTGTGCTCAGTAGGCAGTAGCAGTGACTGAATAGTGTAGCAGTGACTGGATAGTGTACTGGTCAGCGGCTCCGCCTCTGACACAGGAGATCAGGGTTTGAATCTCATCTCCAGGGGCAAACTCAGGATTTTTAAGGGGGGGGGGGGGGATTACTGAAAGGTCTCCCTCAGCCACACACAATACAGTATAAGAATATGGTAGGACATCATGCTTGGTACAAATAATGCAATTTCCGACAATGGGATAGATCAGGAGCAGTTTGGATACAGATAATAATGAGGACAGCCGACATGGCTAATGAACGGGAAAGTGAAACATTCACACAGCAGGGCACAGAGCTGTGCTAATACCTGACTGTTAAGTTCACCAGAGCTGCTCCATGCTCTGTACACACACTGCTGCTCCATCCAAAGTCAACTGTAGCAGGGAAAGAAAGGGGGCAGTGCTGTGAGCTGCAAGATACCTGCAGATATTCTGGTGTCTCAACCTGTACCTGTCCCCAGACAGCCCTGGTCTGAGGGGGGGGTTCTGGGCAGCTGTAATCCCCCTGCGTTTGCCTATGATCTCTTCCTGTCTTCCTGTTCAGTAAGCAAGCACCTATTCAGTGAAGAGACCTTGGGTGAGATTTGAGCACAGGCAGAGTCACTGGTACACTATCTAAGCAGCCAATGTGAATCAGGCCTTAGTGATAATTTGCTGTATGGTTTAGAATGAAATCAGACATGTTTTGGCGGGAAACATGCCGTACAGAGATGAGCATTAATACACGTACTACTTGGAGCTGTGATGTGCCCATCATCCACCTAGGAAATGACCGTAACGGATCAGAAATAAATGGTTTGTACGGAAAGGGAGAGTCGGCGCAGTGATGGAACATCCCCTCAGGCGAAGCATCTGTCGTCTCACTCTCTGTATCACGCAGAATAAATTGTGCTCAATGCTCAGGCCCCTTCCACAAATAACGTGTCTCGCTGAACTTGGCCTTTAAAATAACGACATCAATCATGCAGGAAGACATGGAAATTTTAGATTACCTGTGGCGGTGAAGCTAACATTTTCTGTACGGATAGTCTCGGCCATGATAGATAAATAACCTGCTTTGTGCTTAAAGAGGCAAGGTGCCCAATGTTTACGAGATATTGATGGAATTGCCCAGAATGGCATTCATCAAAATCTCAAAAATGTACGCAAAAAGCCTAAGGACACCTTGAAGACGGGACAACCATTCCTTAACTTCCTTTGCACTTAGCTGACTGAGCATGTTCAAAGCCAGCCGGTCACAAATGGGCATGAGTAATAACAGGCGGCAATTTGGCGTAGTGGACAGGACTCTTGCCTTACAAAGGTCCAAGGTTTGGATCTCTCCTTGAGTTTCCGCTAAACACAAATTAATTCCCCCCACCCCCAATAAAAAAAAAAACAATTCAAATCCCCAATCATTAAATGTTCCAGAATTGATCTATTCTTCTTAGGAGATCTAGTGATCAATGAACACACGAGGGAGTTCGCTCACTTCACGGTTTTCCAAAAGGGTTTCCACTGTTTATCCTGTACATAGGGTGATTAGAAATACATTACAATGGGAAATTATTATTTTGAGCTCTTTGTGGAAAAGAATCTTACATTTTACAATGGGTTGATTATGAAAATAAAACACAGCAAATGTTAGTTATGACTGAGACAAGTGAAATAATTCTCACCACTCTACAATTACAAGGCTGCCCACTTATATCCTCCTGCTCTAGGCCTCAGCCAGACCATAATTTGTTTACAAACAAATGAGAAAAAAGGCAAAGACTGCACTTAATTACAGACAGAGGTTTGACTTACTTCCCATCCTAGGCTGGTCTCCTTGTGGTCTCCTAACGTGGTCTTCTGGATCATGACGTAAGGTCCTAATCTCTCCCCAATCTCCAGCCTCTTTTTGGCCCAAATTCCCAAACCGGCTCCAGGTACGGAGGATTCTCTGAGCTCAAAGTCCGGTGGGATAGGAATGTCATCGGGAATGTAGACTGGGGCCTCGTAAGGTGAACCCTCTTTTGGGGTGTAGTCCTCGCTGGTTGGGAAGGGAGAGGGAGGTCCTACGGGGATGGGTGACATAATACTGTCTTCTGTCTCTTCTTCTGCACTGTCGCCGCCAAGAAGATCTGGGTCGGGCTCATACATATTATTGACAAGGTCACTGTCACCTATAGGAAGAAGAAGATAAAGAATTCAGGAAATAAGTACAACGCTAAAAGAAATCGTAGTAGCAGTATGGTATTGTACCGTGTTAGCCATCAGGAAAAGCAAGACGTTTTAAATCAAGATGATACCATTTATTGGCTAACTAAAAATGAATAAGAATAAGCAAGCTTTCGGCCTTGCAGCCTTCGTCGGGCTTACATCCTGTTATGGAAGCCAGAGGAAGGCTGCAAGGCCGAAAGCTTGCTTATTCTTATTCATTTTTAGTTAGCCAATAAATGGTATCATCCTGATTTAAAACGTCTAAAAGCGGACCCAAACCAAACATTTTTTTTTAATTCAAAATATTTAGTTGCAAACAAGGGTCCAAATTCAACTATTTCGAACATGCTAACACTGTCTGGAGGAGTGGGGGAGGAGTGGGGGGGGGGGGGAGACAAAAGTCACTAAAAGGACAACTGAAGCAAGAGGTATATGGAGGCTGCCATATTGATTTCCTTTTAAGCAATACCAGTTACCTGGCTATCCAGCCGATCCTCTGCCACTGATACATTTAGCCATAGCCCCTGAACAAACATGCAGCAGATCAGGTGTTTCTGACAATATTGTCAGAGCTGACAAGATTAGCTGGATGCTTGTTTCTGGTGTGATTCAGATACTGCTGCAGCCAAATAGACCTGCAGGGCTGCTAGGCAACTAGTATTGTTTAAACGGAAATAAATATGGAAGCCTCCATATACCTCTCACTACAGTTGTCCATTAAAGTGTACCTGAGGCGGTGCAGGGGGAGCAGATGGGCATGTTCCCTGGTCCATGACATGCCTGTGTGTTCCCTATGCGCCGCTCTCTGCCCCCCTGTGCAACGCTGTCACCCCCTGAATTTGCAGACATGCAGCAATCTCTAGGGGAAGGGGGCATCCCTCGCAGGTGAGGCACGCCCGCAAAACGCCCACAGGGGGTGGTCCTAACGACCCTCCTCCAGCTGTCACTGGGCAGCTCTGCCTCACCCCGCCTCCCTGATGAGACATACAGCGTCCTGACCCCAGGGGTCACTGAAAATGAAAGTAAAGGATTGCTGACCAGAGGAGTGGTGGAGAGCAGCAGGAATTGAGGCTACCTGATCCTAGCCGTCTGTATCAGGCAGGATTTTTTTTTTAACTAAAATTCTCACCTCAGATTTGGCTTTCATGCTGCTATGGGGGAGGGGGGGGGCTCCTACTACGGTTATATGGGGGGGGGGGGGGGGTATGTGGGTGGAAGGCCACCAAGAGAGGAGGCAATAATCCTACCTAATAAAATCCCTGTGTCTCTGCATCCCATGTCCGTGTGTGTGTGTGTGTCTGCGTTACGCTGCTGCTCACGTGCCGCAGGGACAGCAGTTGTTCAGACAGGAGCAGGAGAGCCGCGGCCAGGCAGGCGGGGGCGCGCACATGGTGGCGGCGGTGACAGACCTAGAGCCCATTCTAAAGTGGTCCAAGGTCCCAAGTATTATTATTATTTATAGAGCGCCGACATCTTCCGCAACACTGTACATAGTGTATATATAGTCTTGTCACTAACTGTCCCTCGGAGGAGCTCACAATCTAGTATCTACCATAGTCACATGTCTATATCGTGTAGTGTATGTATCATAGTCTAGGGCCAATTTAGGGGGAAGCCAATTAACTTATCTGTATGTTTTTGGGATGTGGGAGGAAATCAGAGTGCCCGGAGGAAACCCACGCAGACACGCGGAGAACATACAAACTCCTTGCAGATGTTGACCTGGCTGGGATTCGAACCGGGGACCCGAGGCGAGAGCGCTAACCACTATGCCACCGTGTTGTCACCGTCTAGTACCACTATATTTGGGAGGGACATGTTAACTTTTGCCCAGGGCCTCGTTTTATCTACGGCCAGCCCTGTGTATACCGTGTTTCCTTCGGAAATAAAACACAGTCATATTCCTTTTACCTACAAAAGATGTGCTAAGGCTTATTTTCGGGGAGGGCTTATATTTTTGAGGAGTATAAAATCTGATGCTATGTTAGTGTATGGAGAGGTGGGCAGTCTTACCGCATCTCCTCTCTGTTCACCTGTAAGCAGCTCCAGTATCCTAACATGGTCGGCGCAATTTGACCCGGTCGCTGCACATGTGCTGTATGCTGGGTCGGCTGCGACCGCGCTCCCCTTTCGTCATAATGTACGCCAGGGAGGCATCAGCGCGCACACATTGGGCCTGATTCACAAAGCGGTGCTAACAGTTAGCACCGTGGTGAAAAGCCCTTTATCATGCCTAAACTCAGTAGGTGTGATAAGTTTAGGTGTGATAAGTTTAGGCAGGATAAGTTTAGGTGTGATAAGTTTAGGTGTGATAAGTTTAGGCATGATAAGTTTAGGCATGATAAGTTTAGGCATGATAAGTTTAGGTGTGATAAGTTTAGGCATGATAAGTTTAGGCATGATAAGTTTAGGCATGATAAGTTTAGGTGTGATAAGTTTAAGCACCGCAGTGCACAGCTGATCAAAAGTTTTGCGCTAGCAAAGTCTGGTGCACTTTGCATAGAGTTTAATGGCGCTGCTTTGCGTGCGGGACTTTGCGCGCATAATAAACTTATCTAAACTTAGCATGCCTAAGCTTATCACACCTAAACTTATCATGCCTAAACTTATCATGCCTAAACTGAGTTTAGGCATGATAAAAATGGTTATCACGCCTAAAGTCTTTAACTGGGTTATCACCGCTTTGTGAATCGAGCCCATTGAGAGGGGAGCTCAGTAACAGAGCAGAGCCAGCATACAGCGCGTGTTTAGCCACCGGGTCAAAGAGCACCGACCATGTTAGGATACTGGAGCTGTTTACAGGTGAACGGGAAGGATGCAGCCACAAGGGAGGTGCGGTAAGAGACTGCCCCCCTCCCCCCACATACACTAACATAGATAGCATTAGATTTTATACCAGTATAGAGCTGGGGCTTTTGGGGGGGGGGGGGGGGGGGAGGCTGAGGGCTGATTTTCAGGGGAACACAGTAGCTGATTGTGATCACCCAAATGATGGCACCCAAGTCGCCATCCTAGTCCTCATTGCCGCTTCCCGACAGCCCTGAAATAACCGTGGCAACAGGCGGCGCGGTATCTGTCAGTGCGCAGCCTCCGCCTCCGGGAACTCTGCGCCTCTGAAAACTCTGCAGTCCCAACGCAGGCCTGCAATCGCTGCTGCTAACCAGACTTCAATTACAGAGCGAGTGTTTCTAATCACTCCTTCATAACTCCTTGGAAGGTCCTGCCAAGAACACGGCTTTTTACGAGTTTGGAAATCCTCGCTACACAATAGCATGTTATTTTCTTGTATTATAAACCTGAAATTCCTGACTCTGCTTAGGCCGCGCTTTCAGAGTAAGGGATATGGTTTAATGACTTTACTAATGACTGGTCGGCTGCCTTGCAAAACAAAACAAAAAAATACAAAAACCATTAAACATAAAAGAGAGAAAAAAAGTTTTGTTACAACTCTGAAGTTATTAGGTCTGCAATTACACAGCGAAAGCAGCATTACCAATAACAAGCAGAAGCACAGGCCATAAATAGAAAAGTAAAAATGTACAATAAAGTGAACAGAAACTGCGCGTAATGCGGTCCCAGGGCTGCCTGGCTTCCTTGACAATACCGGGAACACACACGCTTCTCTTAAAGGGCCACTCCACACACAAATCTGGCAGCTTAAAGTGGACCTGAACTCTTGCACAGGACAGAAGGGAAACAGAGAAATGCACCCTGTATGTATTCAGAGGGTTTCACCTGTCCAATTTCCCCTCATCTGTAACTAATTACTACTGTAATTTGATGTCTCAAATGTGTCAGCTGGCTGCCTCGGCAGAGCCGCTAATTGGTAACAATAGGCTGTTAACCCTATGTCTGCTTCCATGAAAGCAGGAAGTGGACACACTGCAGATTTATTGCAGTGTAACAAATAAATATTTTTCTTTAAAGGACTTCCAATGCGACAAAATGTAAACAGATTTTACTCGCCTGGGGCTTCTTCCAGCCATCTCGTGCCCTCACCGCAGCCCCGGTCCTCCGGGTTGTCCCGCTGTCCGTCCATGAAGACCGTGACCCCGCCGGCAGGTCAGGTCTAATGCGCCTGTGCGGGCATTCCAGCCCGCCCATCCCCATCACCTGGCGCGTACTGCCCCTGCACACAGCTACTGCGCGGGGGCGTAATACGGATGACATGGTCCAGTGGGTAGGAATGCCCACGCAGGCGCAGAAGACCCTTACCCTACGTCAAGGAAGATGTCTTTTTCTGTGGGTGGAACAGGTAAAAAGCATTTCTCTCTTTACCCTTAAAGGGGCACTATGGCAAAAAAATTAAAAAAATTTAAAATTTTAAAATATGTGCAAACAGACAAATATGAAGTCCAAAACCTTGGAAGGATACAAAAAGTGAGAAACCGAGAGCCCAATATAGTGCAGTATGTCAAGAGAAAAGGAACGTAACACGAAGTCTGGGTTACCACAAAGCAAAGGCAAACACTGACGGTGCAGGTGGGGAGAATTATAACCTGACCCCACTCAGGTATAAGAAGTCGCTCTCTGCAGATCGGAAAAAATGGGGATACACCCCTCCACCCAGGGTGGACTAGATTAATAAATGAATAGGTAGTAACAGAGGCGCCAAATTAGAAAATGCAACAGTATGTCAAAAATGTGTTTATATAAACACATTTTTGACATACTGTTGCATTTAATTTTGCTGAACTATGTACCTTGCGTCTATTGGTATATTGTATTGTTTATGTTTGGTTTAACAGTGTACCTCCAAACTTTGATTGCCTGATGAAGCGGGCAGTTGGCTGATCATTATATTCTTGAGGGTGGTGTCCACCAACCCCCCTCCTTTTATTTGGTTTTTAACCATTTTATTCTAATTTGGCACTTCTGTTACTACCTATTATTCATTAGTCCAAAACCTGACACTTCTGTCAGATTTCTATTACATAATGTAAGTGACAGCAACATAGGAGAAAAGTCATTTATGGCTCATTTACTCTGGAAAAAACCTACTTCTTATTTGTATGTTTGCACATATTTTACAATGTTTCGCCATAGTGCCCCTTTAAAGTAAACCTGACTGGTAAATAAACAAATCTTTTCCGCCCCAGCACACTAAAAAGTAAACAAAATAAGTTTTCCCAAGAGAAGTTTTATATCACTTTGCATCGCCTTTGTACTACCTTTTAACTTATTAGGTGCTGAAATTGCATTTTGTACGAAACACACTAGGAAGACACTAGGGAGGCAGACTAGTGTTTTTGCTGCTAATGAAACTGTATGTGCCGAATGTAATAATGCATATATGTGTGATTTACACTGTGCGTTTCTGAAAACTCACAACTTGCAGCATAGTTTTCAAAAACGCACATTACAGGTAGTCCCCGGTTAACGAACGAGATAGGGACTGTAGATTCGCCCTTAAAGTGGACCCAAATTAAAAATACAAGAATTCAGAAATGAAATCTATTTTCTAAATTATAATGATAAATAGCAGCCTTTTTTTCAGCTGCATGATGACAAATATAAAATATTTTACATTTATTGGAGGCTGGATAGTGTAATGGTTAAGGGCTCTGCCTCTGACACAGGAGACCAGGGTTCAAACCTCGGCTCTGCCTGTTCAGTAAGCCAGCACCTATTCAGTAAGGAGTTTCTTGGGCAAGTCTCCTTAACATTGCTACTGCCTACTGAGTGCGCTCTAGTGGCTGCCTCACAATCGCTTTGAGTCCGAGAGGAGAAAAGAGCTATACAAATACTGCCATTCCTTTGTTATTGCCGGGACAGAATCCGGCACACTGGTGGAGTAGATGGTGTCCGGCAAAGGAGAAATTGCTAATGGCTGCCACCTGTATAACCCTAGTTATGGAGAGAGAAGGGTGAAAAGCATGCACTGAAATGCTCATAGGCTTGAAGGAGTGTTTATTTATCTTTGTATGTGTCAGAGTGGTACAATAATCTTTTGAATAAAAAAATGTTTGGTTTGGGTCCGCTTTAATCCGAATCTGTTCTTAAATCGGAACACTCTGCCATCTCTGTCCCCTGTACCTCCTCTGTGCCCCCCTGTGCCTCCAGTGTCCTCCTCTGTGCTACCTCTGTTTCCCTGTGCCTCCAGTGTCACCTCTGTCCCCTGTACCTCCTCTGTGCCTCCAGTGTCCCCCTCTGTGTCACCTCTGCCCTCTGTACCTCCTCTGTGCCCCCCTGTGCCTCCAGTGTCCCCCTCTGTGTCACCTCTGTCCCCTGTACCTCCTCTGTGCCCCCCTGTGCCTCCAGTGTCCCCTCTGTGTCACCTCTGTCCCCTGTACCTCCTCTGTGCCCCCCTGTGCCTCCAGTGTCCCCTCTGTGTCACCTCTGTCCCCTGTACCTCCTCTGTGCCCCCCTGTGTCACCTCTGTCCCCTGTACCTCCTCTGTGCCCCCCTGTGCCTCCAGTGCCCCCCTCTGCCCCCTGTACCTGCTTATAAAAGTTTAAAAGCCATTATTTTTTTAAAAAATCGATTTTCTCAAAAACTACAAGTCCAATTTGAAAAAAATGGTTTTCACTTGTTTCCATGGAAACACAGAATCCATGCCGTTCGTATCAGCGGGTCGTTCGTACGTCTGGCGTTCGTAAGTCGGTGACTACCTGGATGTATCTAACAAGAGACGTAGAGGAATGTATATTTACACACGCTTTTGATTTGTTTTTGTTTTTTTAATATGTTACTTTATTTTAGTCCATTGATTAGGGAAATTAATTAATTAAAACCGCAAGCATGAAATGCAAATGCGTACAAAAAAACCGCACAGTTCAGAAAAACGCATGGTTTCCTGCACTGCCTCGGGTGCTCCCAGCCTTGGAGAGACTTGGGGACAAATCTTTATTGAATGAGGAGCAGCAGTTTCCCTCCCTCTCTCCAGGCAGAAGCCGGACTGCTCACTGAACTATTGTTTCCACTAGAGAAGCCGGCCAGACAAGCGCTCCATTGTCGGCCAGGAGTGAAATCGACGGGACTCCCACCACGCATATTAATAATTGACCTCTGATGTAACTCTACGCAGGAGAACACCAAGCAAAAATCATACGTTCTGATGTCACCAAAGGACAGTTTTGTCTGGTGTTCAGTCAGATGCTGGAAGAACAATGGAGAGACATGCGGAGCCCAACGCTGCTATGACCAGAGGAATAACCTCTTATCCATAATCCTTACTGCTACCTGTGCAGGCGCAGTCCACCCAAATACTCCAGCTCGAGACCCCATTCACACCGTGCTGTGACCCCGCTGGCTGCATGCTTGTTTCAGGTGTGACCCCGCTGGCTGCATGCTTGTTCCAAGTATGACCTCGCTGGCTGCATGCTTGTTCCAGGTATGACCTCGCTGGCTGCATGCTTGTTCCAGGTGTGCCCTCCGCTGTCTGTATACTAGTTCCAGGCGTGACTCCACTGGCTGCGTGCTTGTTCCAGATGTAATTCGGCTGCATTCTTGATTCAGGTGCGGCTCTGAAGGCTGCATGCCTATTCCAGGCATGATTTTGCTTGTTGTGTGCTTGTTCCAGGTATGACTGCGCTTGCTGAATGCTTGTTCCAGGTGTGACTCCGCTGGCTGCATGTTTGTTCCAGGTGTGACTCCGCTGGCTGCGTGCTTGTTCCAGGTGTGACCCCCACTGGCTTGCGTGCTTGTTCCAGGTGTGACTCTGCTGGCTGCGTGCTTGTTCCAGGTGTGACTCTGCTGGCTGCGTGCTTGTTCCAGGTGTGACTCTGCTGGCTGCGTGCTTGTTCCAGGTGTGACTCTGCTGGCTGCGTGCTTGTTCCAGGTGTGACTCTGCTGGCTGCGTGCTTGTTCCAGGTGTGACTCTGCTGGCTGCGTGCTTGTTCCAGGTGTGACTCTGCTGGCTGCATGCTTGTTCCAGGTACGACTCCGTTGGCTGCATGCTTGTTCCGGGTGTGACTCCGCTGGCTGCGTGCTTGTTCCAGGTGTGACCCCCGCTGGCTGAATGCTTGTTCCAGGCCTGACTGCTTGCTGCGTGCTTGTTCCAGGTGTGCCCCTGCTGGGCTGCATGCTTGTTCCAGGTGTGAACCCGCTGGCTGAATGCTTGTTCAAGGTGAAACTCCACTGGCTGCATGCTTGTTCCAGGTGTGGCTCCACTGGCTGCATGCTTGTTCCAGGTGTGGCTCCACTGGCTGCATGCTTGTTCCACTTTTAATAAATACAGCTCCTCACACTCAGAGCCTCAGGTCCATCTTTTGATTTGGGTTGGTAAGTTTGTGTTGAGTCCCCGGGGAAGTCTGCGTTCTGCAGCTGCTGGCAATGCGCCCGAAACAACAGTAACGTAATACAAGCTGTATCCAGATTCACCCCCACCATAGAATTTCTCCACGCTGCCTCCCCTAGAGTCACATGTACAGCCAGAGCCTTGCAGGGACTGCAGGAAAACATTGCAGATTATACAGGTCCTCTTACCATCTTACAAGGACGCTATTACATCAGACTGGAGAAGAACTCCGCTAACAAATGGAAACAATGATAACGATTGAAATGTTTTCCTGCCACGGATTGGCTAAACAATCCCTCCACTGGCGTGCAATGCAGAGGATCGATCCTGCACCCGACGTTCACCAACCCATGAGCCTCATTTATTAGAGGTGACCGTTAGCGGAACAATTTTAATGAACGATTGAATTTTATATCAGTTTATTTAGATCGTATTCTATGAAAGTAGAGAAGCTGATCAGCTTATCCAATCATGAACAATCGCATTCTCGGTCGCTTCCTAAAAGAACTGATTGGCGTGGCCTTTTTTTCCTTTGATAAGACCGCAACTGGTTTCGATATTGGGTACAGTTAACTATGTTTTAAGGCTGTCAATCAATTGCATACAATCTTTTCTATCAATCCGAATGATGGAAAATATGAACATTTGTTGGAAAAAAACAAAAAAAACCGCACCATTTAATAGCCACCTTAAAGTCTACTCAGACTAAAAATCTACTCAGCAGCACTGAAAAGACTTGCTGTAACAGTTTCACCGCATCAGAACTTTGTTTTTCTTACCCAAGCCTCATTTTTAGCTGCACAGAAGAAAACTGCCCGGGCATTTTTCCCCTGATGCTGTGCAAAGCATGATGGGATTTCCGATGTTATTCTGCTGTTTTGGGGCAGCTTTTTTAATTTTGAACTTGAGATTTGAAGCCTAGCACGCGCAGCTGGGAGGGGTGATCAGCACACAGGACAGTTGGAACTGTGTCTTCTGCTCCTTGTCACCTCCTTTCAACCAAAAAGATGACTGCCCTCTTGAAAAAGATGGCTGCTCCCATGAAATCGCAAACCTTTGCCTGTTCTTTTAAAACAGGGTGGGTAAGAGATTATATTACCTAACTATTTTAATTAACATAACTAATGTAACTTAATGACAGTATGTTTGTTTAGGCTGAAGTTCCCCTTTAACACAAACCTATACTGGCGCCAATGGGAAGTGAGAAAAAGAAAAAAACAAAACAAAACAAAAAACAAAAAAAAAAAAAAAACAGATACTCACCTTAGGAGAGGGAAGACTCTGGGTCTTCTAGAGCCTTCCCATTTCTCTCATGATCTGCTCGTTCCAGCGCTGGCTCCTCCATTTGAGGCTTCGGAACTCATTGAAAGCCCGAGAGGTCCCGTAGACGGGCAGCTCTGTACTGTACATACGTGATCGCACGGGAGAGAGCGCACGTGCAGTACAGAGACACCCGTCTTCAGGAGCACTCAGACTCCCAAAGCGTTCCTGCGGCGGCATAGAGCAATACTGGACCAATCAGTGCCAGGAGCCAGCGATGGAGCTCGGGACAAAAAAGGACCAAGAGACTTCCCTCTCCTTAAGGCGCGTACACATCGTATTTTTACAAGCGACGGGTCCATCAGTCGTTCTGCCGACAGTAGCATGTGTGTACAAGCTGTCGGCAGACTGGTAAGTCAAGAACAGTCTTATCAGTCTACCGACTGCTTGTACACACGTGCTACTGTCGGCAGAATGACCGCCCCACGGGAGGGTCTGATGGACCCGTCGCTTGTAAAAATACGGCATGTGTACGTGCATTTAGGTAGGGGTCTGTTTTTTTCCCCACTTCCAATTGACTTTAAAAAGGAAATAAATATGGCAGCCTCCATATCCCTCTCACTTCAGGTGTCCTTTAGGCTTCTTCCTTCCTAGGTTGAGGTTCCTTTAAAGGATACCTGAAGTGACATGTGACATGATGAGATAGACATGTGTATGTACAGTGCCAAGCACACAAATAACTATGCTGTGTTCCTTTTTTTTTTCTCTGCATGAAAGAGTTAAATATCAGGTATGTAAGTGGCTGACTCAGTCCTGACTCAGACAGGAAGTGACTACAGTGTGACCCTCACTGATAAGAAATTCCAACTATAAAACACTTTCCTAGCAGAAAATGGCTTCTGAGAGCAGGAAAGAGATAAAAAAAAGGCCAATAGTTCATAAATTGTAGCTCTGGCATACTTCAATGAATGTGTCATTGAGCAAAAACAAAAAACAGTTAAAACTTAAAAAGTAGACTTAAACATAAAATAAAACTGTGGACTATCTTAAAAAGTCATTTTTAGGAGAAGGAAGATAGAGACAATTGTTTATTTCATTAGTTTATTTTTACTTCGGGTGTCCTTTAAAGGGACTCCGAACAGTGCAGACACTATGGAAAGATGCATACCATTTTGAAGCTCTCTTTCTCCTCTTTCCAACAATATATAACCTGCAGCCCAATGCCTTTTAGTTTTCGCCATTTGCGCGATCGAAATAGCGGCAAACACAATTTTCTATCGCAAAAATAATGAAAACTAAAAGGCGTAGGGTGGCAGTTTATGTGTCGTTGGAAAGAGGAGAAAGAGAGCTTCAAAATGGTATGCATCTTTCCATAGTTACTTGTATTGCACAGGACGACTTTTCCCCAAAGTCGGCAGCTCCATTCAGCTGCCGATCGCGAAAATAGCGAAAACTAAAAGGCGTAGGGCGGCAGTTTACATATTGTTGGAAAGAGAAGAAAGAGAGCTTCAAAACGGTATGCATCTTTCCATAGTTTCCGCACTGCTCGGAGTCCTTTTAAGTATCTTAATTTCCCAGAATCCCAACATGCCAAAAACACAAGATAAGATTTTTGTAGAGTTGAGTTTTCAGTTTCTGGATATTTCTCTGAAGAGGACCTTGCCCCATACACTGTCCCACAGCTGGAAAGCAGCAGAAAGCATCTCTGGGTTTGCACTAGATGGGGACAGGAGTCTGTGAGAAAGAACAGCCACATTGGGAGACAGAACAGCCACATTGGGTTTCTGTAAGGGCAGCAAATTATGGCACAGTCAATCTTTTGGAACAAGCTTTAAGTGTTTCTGGTCAAAGGCTGCTTTTCTTCTCCCGGAGTTGCGGGTTGTAAATTGTTGTCTGAGGCAATTACTGTATTAAAAGGCAGGCAAATCTAACTGGTTGTGAAATGTAATGAAAATAGTGATGGAGAAGGACCCGGTTAGCAGGCGTATCTGTTACAGACACGTGCTTCTCATTCTGCACCATCACAGCCTGATATCGTGGCCACACTTCTCCCGCCTACTCCGCTGGTCAGCATGCCGCGCACATTACTAGCCATGATTGTAGGGTGAGCCCGACTGCTCTGCTCATGGGAGGATGTGGTGGGAAAACAATGGGGGGGAGGGGGGAGAAAAAAAAAAAAAGAGAGAGAGAGAGAGAGAGAGAGAGAGAGAGAGAGAGAAAGAGAGAGAGAGAAAGAGAGAGAGAGAGAGAGAAAGAGAGAGAGAGAGAGAGAGAGAGAGAGAGACACATGGCTAAACACATATTGACGTTTCTGTCGATTCACACCACGTTGATCAAATCTGCTGGAAATCTATAGTCCCCAAAGTGCCTGACTGACCAACTTTTGATCAATCTGACAGTTCATAAATCATAAGGGTGATTGGGCATGCTAATAATGTTTGATCAAGCGAGCAGAGGGAGGAGGAGGAGGAGAAGAGAAATGAAGGGCATGCATGGCATGCACAGTCGTGCGCACACATACATGGCATGCACAGTCGTGCGCACACATACATGGCATGCACAGTCGTGCGCACACATGGCATGCACAGTCGTGCGCACACATGGCATGCACAGTCGTGCGCACACATGGCATGCACAGTCGTGCGCACACATGGCATGCACAGTCGTGCGCACACATACATGGCATGCACAGTCGTGCGCACACATACATGGCACGCACGGTCGTGCGTACACATACATGGCATGCACGGTTGTGCGTACACATACATGGCATGCACGGTTGGGCGTACACATGGCATGCATGGTTGTGCATACACATACATGGCATGCACAGCCGTGCGCACACATTCACGACACGCACGGTTGTGCACACACATTCACGGCATGCATGGCTGTGCACACACATGCAAGGTTGTGTGTACACATACACAGCATGCACAGCTGTGCGCACACATTCACGGCATGCATAGCTGTGCACACACATACATGACATGCACGGTCGTGCGCACACATATATGACATGCACGGTCGTGCGCACACATACATGGCATGCACGGTTGTGCGCACACATACATGGCATGCACGGTTGTGCGCACACATACATGGCATGCACGGTTGTGCGCACACATACATGGCATGCACGGTTGTGCGCACACCACCAAGTATATTTTCCAATACTGTTAACACTTCAGTGATGTCATTTGCCAAAAGGCTACATCTACCGTACACATGGCCACCTGTTCTACCGGCAAAGCTGAAGATTACAGGTTTTACAAATCTCCTCAGAGCAGCCCATAAATCGCACGCAAGGATCTCACACAGCTTATTTCTATAATCAGAACGCGAACAATCGGCGACTAAAAAGAAAGTCACCTCCTGAGTTCAGATGTTAAAAAAAAAAAAATTACACTTCCAAATCCAAAATAATATCTTTGTAAAAGGTGGTAAAAAAAACAGCATATAATTTATAGAGAGTGTAAAAGACTAACAGAGAAGTGGTAAAGGTGAAATTAGATGTATTCTTTAATGAAGGGATCGCTCCTCCAGGAACAGGAAGGGTAGAATCCGTTATTTAGAGTATTTCAAACACAAAAAAACGCATTTCCCAGAGAGCGGGAAAAGCAGCGGGAAAAGTTTCCAAATAACTCAGCATTAAATGCTAGTGTTACATTTCCAGTAATAGAATCGTCCAGCAGGCAGAAGGGATCGCGTGAGCAGATCAGGGGGCGGGATACGTGAGCAGATTAGGGGGGCGGGATACGTGAGCAGATTAGGGGGGCGGGATACGTGAGCAGATTAGGGGGGCGGGATACGTGAGCAGATTAGGGGGCGGGATACGTGAGCAGATTAGGGGGCGGGATACGTGAGCAGATTAAGGGGCGGGATACGTGAGCAGATTAAGGGGCGGGATACGTGAGCAGATTAAGGGGCGGGATACGTGAGCAGATTAAGGGGCGGGATACGTTAGCAGATTAGGGGGCGGGATACGTGAGCAGATTAGGGGGCGGGATACGTGAGCAGATTAGGGGGCGGGATACGTGAGCAGATTAGGGGGCGGGATACGTGAGCAGATTAGGGGGCGGGATACGTGAGCAGATTAGGGGGCGGGATACGTGAGCAGATTAGGGGGCGGGATACGTGAGCAGATTAGGGGGCGGGATACGTGAGCAGATTAGGGGGCGGGATACGTGAGCAGATTAGGGGGCGGGATACGTGAGCAGATTAGGGGGCGGGATACGTGAGCAGATTAGGGGGCGGGATACGTGAGCAGATTAGGGGGCTGGATACGTGAGCAGTAGGTCAGTGTCAGTGCAGTATATCAGGGTTGGTAGCTTTCTGCAGTTCAATATATCAGTGTCGGTATTTATGGCAGTACATTATATCAGTGTCAGTGAAGTATATCAGTGTCGGTGCACAAGGTAAGTGTCGGTAGCTGTGTTGGTGCAGTATATCAGTGTTGGTGCACTATAGAAGTGTCGGAGCTGTATCTGTACCAGTGTCGGTAACTGTGGCAGTGCAGTATATTAGTGTCGGTAGCAGTGGCAGTGCAGTATATTAGTGTCTGTAGCAGTGGCAGTGCAGTATATCAGTGGCGGCATCTGTGGAAGTGCAGTATATTAGTGTCGGTAGCAGTGTCAGTGCAATATATCAGTGGCAGTGCAGTATATCAGTGGCGGCATCTGTGGCAGTGCAGTATATTAGTGTCGGTAGCAGTGTCAGTGCAGTATATCAGTGGCAGTGCAGTATATCAGTGGCGGCATCTGTGGCAGTGCAGTATATTAGTGTCGGTAGCAGTGTCAGTGCAGTATATCAGTGGCAGTG
Organism: Hyperolius riggenbachi; assembly: GCF_040937935.1. Classification (NCBI taxonomy): domain Eukaryota; kingdom Metazoa; phylum Chordata; class Amphibia; order Anura; family Hyperoliidae; genus Hyperolius; species Hyperolius riggenbachi. Next base: position 13,917,736 of record NC_090651.1, on the reverse strand, counting down.
CAGTATATCAGTGGCGGCATCTGTGGCAGTGCAGTATATTAGTGTCGGTAGCAGTGTCAGTGCAGTATATCAGTGGCAGTGCAGTATATCAGTGGCGGCATCTGTGGCAGTGCAGTATATTAGTGTCGGTAGCAGTGGCAGTGCAGTATATCAGTGGCAGTGCAGTATATCAGTGGCAGTGCAGTAGATCAGTGTCAGTGCAGTATATCAGTGTCAGTGCAGTATATCAGTGTCGGTAATGCAGAGCAGCATTTCAGCTTCTGCCTTCCTGCGGACCCCCATTATCATTCAGAGCGGCGCAGACCCCTCGGGGCGTCAGACAGGGTTGCTGAAGTTTATTAACACAGCAGATTAATAGCACTGGGAAAAGACATTTTCACAAACATGATGAATATTAATAATAATCAATAACAACTTATATGTCCTAAACTGAGCGGCAGACATTACCCCGGGGGGAGAGGAGAACTCTGCCAGCGATGAAACGCTCCGAGGAGCGAAACGCAGAGAAAATCATTCCTGGCAAAAAGAGCTGAGGCCAGGACTATCCATACATCATCACACACACAGAGACGTGACAATATAACACACACACAACGCCAGACATAAAAACACAACACAAAGCCAGACAACACAAGCCCAACACAAAGCCAGACATAACACAAACACAACACAAAGCCAGACATAACACAACACAAAGCCAGACATAACACAAACGCAAAGCCAGACATAACACAACACAAAGCCAGACATAACACAAACACAAAGCCAGACATAACACAAACACAACATAAACACAACACAAAGCCAGACAGAACACAAACACAACACAAAGAAACACAACACAAACACAACACAAAGCCAGACATAACAAAACACAAAGCCAGACATAACACAAACACAACACAAAGCCAGACATAACACAAACACAACACAAAGCCACACACAACACAAACACAACACAAAGCCACACAGCACAAACACAACACAAAGCCACACAACACAAACACAAGCACAACACAAAGCCAGACATAACACAAACACAACACAAAGCCACACAACACAAACACAACCACAACACAAAGCCAGACATAACACAAACACAACACAAAGCCAGACAAAACACAAACACAACACAAAGCCACACAACACAAACACAACACAAAGCCACACAACACAAACACAAGCACAACACAAAGCCAGACATAACACAAACACAACACAAAGCCAGACATAACACAAACACAACACAAAGCCACACAACACAAACACAAGCACAACACAAAGCCAGACATAACACAAACACAACACAAAGCCAGACAAAACACAAACACAACACAAAGACACACAACACAAACACAACACAAAGCCACACAACACAAACACAAGCACAACACAAAGCCAGACATAACACAAACACAACACAAAGCCAGACATAACACAAACACAACACAAAGCCACACAACACAAACAACACAAAGCCACACAACACAAACACAAAGCCAGACATAACACAAACAACACAAAGCCACACACAACACAAACACAACACAAAGCCACACAACACAAACACAGGCACAACACAAAGCCAGACATAACACAAACACAACACAAAGCCAGACATAACACAAACACAACACAAACAACACAAAGCCAGACATAACACAAACACAACACAAAGCCACACAACACAAACAACACAACGCCACACACAACACAAACACAAAGCCAGACACAACACAAACACAAAGCCAGACACAACACAAACACAAAGCCAGACACAACACAAACACAACACAACACAACACAAACACAACAACAACACAAAGCCAGACATAACACAAACACAACACAAACAACACAAAGCCAGACATAACACAAACACAACACAAAGCCACACAACACAAACACAACACAACGCCACACACAACACAAACACAAAGCCAGACACAACACAAACACAAAGCCAGACACAACACAAACAACACAAACACAACAACACAACACAAACACAACAACAACACAAAGCCAGACATAACACAAACACAACACAAAGCCACACAACACAAACAACACAACGCCACACACAACACAAACACAAAGCCAGACACAACACAAACACAAAGCCAGACACAACACAAACACAAAGCCAGACACAACACAAACACAACACAACAACAACACAACACAAACACAACAACAACACAAAGCCAGACATAACACAAACACAACACAAACAACACAAAGCCAGACATAACACAAACACAACACAAAGCCACACAACACAAACACAACGCCACACACAACACAAACACAAAGCCAGACACAACACAAACACAAAGCCAGACACAACACAAACAACACAAACACAACAACACAACACAAACACAACAACAACACAAAGCCAGACATAACACAAACACAACACAAACACAACACAAACACAACACAAACACAACACAAACACAACAACAACACAAAGCCAGACATAACACAAACACAACACAAAGCCACACAACACAAACAACACAACGCCACACACAACACAAACACAAAGCCAGACACAACACAAACACAAAGCCAGACACAACACAAACACAAAGCCAGACACAACACAAACACAAAGCCAGACACAACACAAACACAAAGCCAGACACAACACAAACACAACACAACAACAACACAACACAAACACAACAACAACACAAAGCCAGACATAACACAAACACAACACAAAGCCAGACATAACACAAACACAACACAAAGCCACACAACACAAACACAACACAACGCCACACACAACACAAACACAAAGCCAGACACAACACAAACACAAAGCCAGACACAACACAAACAACACAAACACAACAACACAACACAAACACAACAACAACACAAAGCCAGACATAACACAAACACAACACAAAGCCACACAACACAAACAACACAACGCCACACACAACACAAACACAACACAAACACAACACAAACACAACACAAACACAACACAAACACAACACAAACACAACACAAACACAACACAACACAAACACAACACAAACACAACACAAACACAACACAAACACAACACAAACACAACACAAACACAACACAAACACAACACAACCACAACACAACCACAACACAAACACAACACAAACACAACACAAACACAACACAACCACAACACAAACACAACACAACCACAACACAAACACAACACAACCACAACACAAACACAACCACAACACAACCACAACACAAACACAACACAAACACAAACACAACACAAAGCCAGACATAACACAAACACTTACACAGGGAATATAATTCCTGGCAAAAAGAGCTGAGGCCAGGACTATCCGTTCATCATCACACAGAGTGCTGGGACAAGATGAAAGCTGCAAGGGTCTGTCAGGAGTCCAGAAACTCATTGACCTTTTATACACACCCGCTAATTACAAGCAAACAGATCCCAGGTGAAGATGGTTACCTTTAAAAGCCATCAAAATCGGTTTGCGTCAGGTTATCAGGCCAAATCATCAGGGGTTGTCAACTTTTGAGCAGGGTCATTTGACGAGCGATTATAATTTAAAAATTGCTTCAGCCAACCACTAACCACGAGCAAAAGAAAAGTTTTTGTGTTATTTATATTCCCTAAAAAATGATCAAATGACCACTATTAAATAGACTCTGTAACAATTTTTTTCAGCCTTATTTCTTCTATCCTATAAGTTCCTATACCTGTTCTAATGTGCTCTGGATTACTGCAGCCTTTTCTAGTTGCACTGTCTCTGTAATATATCTAATCTTTTCTTTGTCAAGCTTTGTCGACCCAGAGAGGAATGGGCTGCCTCTGTTGTAATGGATACAAGTTATGCACCACCCCCCCCTCCACTCCCCCTGCAGGTTCACTCATGTTTGCTTTGTTTACTCCTCACAGACAGCGTCTCTTCTCTCAGTTTCAGCAGCTTCAGCTTGTCTGTGATGCAATTTGTGAGACTGAGGGAGGAGGGAGTCTGTCACATGCTGAAAAACTGTGAGGGCTCGTTTCCACTAGTGCGGCGTGCGTCTCGTAGACGCACGCCGGCACTGAGCGGGTGGGCGGGATCACAGGCGGATCCCATGAGCCGTGCCATGCACGGCTATGGGATTCGCAGCCACCGCCGCAAATTCTGAAGGGGGTTCCGGCCGAATCGCTCCCGCAAGCGATTCGGCCGCGGCGCCGGTATCTCCTATGGCAGAGTTTCCCCGTGCGATTCATGTGCGGGGAAACTCTGCGGAATCGCGGCGGAAACCGCGACAGTGGAAACGGGCCCTAAGAATCCCAGACTGAAGTGCAGATATTTCACTATGTAATAAAAATGTGTAGTATACTGTAACATGAGATATAAATTACACACACACACACATAAATACATACACACACGCGTGATCCCATCAGGTAGGGAGGGGCAGTGCACATCTTTATTTAGATAATTTCTAGTAAGTGCTTTTGCAAATAACTGAAATACTGAGAATCCCCCATGAAGAGATGGACTAGTCAAAAACTTGTCAGTTCTCGAAGATTTCTACTAACTACTGTAAGTGCGACAGCAACATAGGAGAAACGTAATTTAAAGGGAACCTAAACTGAGAAGGATATTGGATTTTTCCTTTTAAAATAATACCAGTTGCCTGACTCTCCTGCTGATCCTGTGTCTCTAATACTTTCAGCTACAGCCCCTAAACAAGCATGCAGATCAGGTGCTCTGACTGACTGGATTAGCTGCATGCTTGTTTCAGGTGTGTGAATCAGACACTACTGCAGCCAAAGAGATCAGCAGGACTGCCACGCAACTGCTATTGTTTAAAAGGAAACATCCATATCCCTCTCAGTTAAGGTTCCCTTTAAAGCTCATTTTAGTCTGGAAGAAAGACTTTTTATTTGTATGTTTTTACATCAATTTAAAATTTTACAATTGTTGGCGATAAAGGTCCTGTAAGAGATCATAAATTCTGCAAAAGAATGTAAATGTATGAGCACAACTTTATGTACGTGAATGTAGAAAACATATCAGCTGTTCTGTAGAAAAGACAATATAATAATAATAATTTCAGAAGAGTATATCGCTGAGAATAGGCGGCAGCGCGAGCGGAGTGTCCCCCTAACGCTGGCCTACATCCTGCCGCTAACACTCCATCTCCAAAGTGTGACATGAAATGCTACAGCTCCCACCTGGCTCTATTTAAAGGGAATGTTGTATACTGAATGGCATTATTTATATATAAAATACACCAGGGACCTCTGGGCCATTTCAGAGCCACAATCCCCCCCCCCCCCTCCCACCCACCTTATTTCCTCACACACAGCCTGGGGCCAGGCTGCTGAAATGACGGAGGATGCCACTGTAATTTTTATCAAGTCTTGTTCTTGATAAAAAGCTTCTTTGTTTCCCAGAAATGGGATTGGGTCTCTGTTTTTTCCTCTCCTCTGTGCTTTAGTTAATGTAGCACTTCCACTCGCCCTCGAGGAAGGAAAGGTATTCCAGGGAGCGACTAGAATGCGGCTGATCTCCTATCCCCGAACACAGCGCTAGTCAGACGCTTACCAGATCCAGCGCCAGGGAAGGCATCAACATTTTTCTGGTGCCACTAACCTCTACACACACACACTACACAACACACACAGTACACAACACACTACACACACCACACACACTACACAACACACACACTACACACACACTGTACACACACACACTGTACACACACACACACTGTACACACACACACTGTATACACACACACACTATACACACACACACTGTATACACACACTACACACACACACACACTGTACACACACACTACACACACTACACACACCACACACACTACACACACACTACACAACACACACACTATACACACACACTACACACACACACACACACTACACACACACTGTACACACACACTACACACACACTACACAACACACACACTACACACACACACTGTACACACACACACTGTACACACACACACTGTACACACACACACACTGTACACACACACTACACACACTACACACACCACACACACTACACACACACACTACACACACACTGTACACACACACTACACAACACACACACTACACACACACTGTACACACACACTACACACACACTACACAACACACACACTACACACACACTGTACACACACACTACACACACACACTGTACACACACACACTGTACACACACACACTGTACACACACACACACTGTACACACACACTACACACACTACACACACCACACACACTACACACACACACTACACACACACTGTACACACACACTACACAACACACACACTACACACACACTGTACACACACACTACACACACACTACACAACACACACACTACACACACACTGTACACACACACTACACACACACACACACACCACACACACACACCGTACACACACACACACACACCGTACACACACACACACACACACACACACACACACTGTACACACACACACACACACACACACACTGTACACACACACACACACACACACACTGTACACACACACACACACACACTGTACACACACACACATCTGTAAAACTAACTACAAAATGTAAAGGCCATTACGTCCTATTTTCAACCGATTGAAGTTTCTGTTACACACTCCCAGTGGAGTACCACAAGGCTCAGCCATTGGTCCTGTTCTCTCTGTATATATATGCCTGTCATACAGAACCACTCCGTTCATTTGGTTTCATTGTTATCTCAACAAAAATCGACCTTTCTTCACCAGATCGGCCTTCTACAATAGGTTATCTCCCAACTGCCAAATTACCCTCTCTTCATGTCCTTCTCCACGAACTTAACATGGAGATACTTCCAGCATTTTGAATCTATTGCAGAAATAATCATTACCAACAACCCACCAGTTCCCCTCATCATCTCACGCTTGTTGGATAGGTGTAACTCTAGGCTCAGCTATCTCGGTCAACATCTCCCATATCCACCCTTTTTCTTCAACTGGACACATGAAATGCTAGCAGTGCGCTCTCGTGACGATAACACCTTTCTGGAAACCTGGAGTAGAGCCAGTTGGTTCCCCGGAACAATATACCCCAATATCTCTTGCATGGTGTTCCTTCTGATGACACCCTCTATCCTCACCACTGGCTGCCCATCACATAAAGAATACAAATCAATCTTCTGATCCCAGCATATACATTTCTCTATAATGCATCTCCTCCATACCTTACAGAAGTAATCTCCAGATACCACCCAAAATTCAATCACTGCTATGGAAATTAACGTCTCCTCTAATCACCTCCTGCCACACCCCTGTTTAGGACTTCTTGGGAGCTGCACCTCTCCTCTGGAACCCTTTTCCACACTCCATACCACACTCAACGCTACGTACGAGATCTTCAAAACATGACCTGAAACGTCACCACTTCAGGCAAGCTTATAATCTGGTCTAATACATGTTACCCAGCTGCTAATCAAATGTGGTCTCATTCTCTTCTGCTTAATCAGGGCACCAAGACTTCCAGAATGGCTTAGGTTGCATCCCTTTATCCTTGAATCGCCACACAAGTGTGGTATAATTTCAGACAGGATCTTTATATGGTTTGCATATTCTACTCTTGATTTTGTGTGTTTCCTCTGAGCACATCTCTTAAAAATAATACATAGCAGCTCATTAGACTATGACTATGGTAGGATTAGATTGTGAGCTCCTCTGAGGACAGTCAATGGAATAACTATGTACTCTGTAAAGTGCTGCAGAAGATGTCAGTATATACATAATAATAATAATAATAATAATAATAATAATAATAATAATATGGAAGGTCATTACACTATGAATATGGTAGGATTAGAGTGTGAACTCCTCTGAGGACAGTCAGTGACATGACTATGTACTCTGTAATGTGCTGCAGAAGATGTCAGTGCTATATAAATACATAATAATAATATGGTAGGACATTAGACTATGACTATGGTAGGATTAGAGTGTGAGCTCCTCTGAGGACAGTCAGTGACATGACTATGTACTCTGTAATGTGCTGCAGAAGATGTCAGTGCTATATAAATACATAATAATAATATGGTAGGACATTAGACTATGACTATGGTAGGATTAGAGTGTGAGCTCCTCTGAGGACAGTCAGTGACATGGCTATGTACTCTGTAATGTGCTGCAGAAGATGTCAGTGCTATATAAATACATAATAATAATATGGTAGGACAGACTATGACTATGGTAGGATTAGAGTGTTAGCTCCTCTGAGGACAGTCAGTGACATGACTCTGTACTCTGTAATGTGCTGCAGGAGATGTCAGTGCTATATAAACACATAATAATAATATGGGAGGACATTACACTATGACTATGGTAGGATTAGATTGTGAGCTCCTCTGAGGACAGTCAGTGACATGACCTATGGGAAGGAGCCATAAATGAATTTTTAAGAGTCCAGAGGATTTAAAGCTCTTTCGGCTTGATAAACAGCTAATGTATATTTACAGTAGTATATTCCGGCAGCTATAGGCATCGCTTCTGTGCAGCCAGGAAGCAGCATTAAAGTCAGATCGTTGTAACCGGGCCATGAAAACGCGGAAATGGCCGCTTGCAACAATGATCAGACCTTTCCTACACATTTTCCCACGTATATTATCGGAATAAACAGAGCCGTTACAGGTAACAAACACCAGCGAAGACAATGGATGCTAACTACAGGCTCTGCCGCTGCTCCTATCCCTCCAAATAACAGGGTCCAAAATCCCACGCAGCAGGCGCAACAAGGATCAGCAGCTAAGCGATGCCAGTTACCACTAAAGTCCTATAGAGGGAACGTGATCAGTGCGAGGAGAGCCGGATTAGCTGCAGAACAGGAGTTATCAAACAGACCGACGCACTCAGTGTACTCAGCAGCTATCATACAATGTACTGCTAATGATTATTCTTCAGTGTGACCATGCTGGCATGAGCAGAGGGTGTTCCTTTGCTAGCAGGGGCGTATTTAACAGTCATGTGACTCACAGAGCTGGGCACCCGGGCAATGACCCCTTCCCCATGAATCTAGCTGGACATGGCAATGTACGTTTTTTTTTTGGCTTATACCCTCTATTCCCCTTAACATACAGAGCAGGTTTGGTGATGATGGCAGGTATGGGGGCTGTGCTATTACCGCTAAAGTCGGCACACAATTACGTGAAAATTACACAAAATTACAATTGGATTACAAGAAATCAATTAAACTTACAAACAGTGCTGCTCGGATACCGCTTTTCAAAAACCGGATCTGATCCGGATCCGGATATCCAGATATCCGATCCGGGTCGGATATCAAGAGTTCAAAATTTTCAGATCCGAATCGGATATCCGACTCTAGTATCCGGGATATCCGGGCAAATTCGGATATCCCGATAGAAAAAAACGGAAGGGGCCTTTAACCACTTCACCACTGAGGGGTTTTACCCCTTGAACACCAGAGCAATTTTCACCTTTCAGCGCTCCTTTCATTCATTCGTCTATAACTTTATCATTACTTATCACAATCAAATGAACTATATCTTGTTTTTTCGCCACCAATTAGGCTTTCTTTAGGTGGGACATTATGCCAAGAATTATTCTATTCTAAATGTGTTTTAAAGGGACTCCGAGCTCACAATAAAAAAGAAAGTTGAACTGGGGCTTTCTCCAGCCCAGTGCTGGTCGGGAGGTCCCACGACGGCGTCCTGGCTCCTCTCCAACACCTCGATCCGGAATGGCTGACAGGCCGCAGCCCGGGCGACACTCTCCCGAGTGTCGGGCTGCTCCTTCCGCGTATGACGTGGATGACGTCACACGCCGGCCGCCTCGCGTCATCACGGCGGCCGGCGTGAAAGTACTGCGCATGCGGGAGAGTGTCGCCCGGGCTGCGGCCTGTCAGCCATTTCGGATCGGGGTGTTGGAGAGGAGCCAGGACGCCGTCGTGGGACCTCCCGACCAGCACTGGGCTGGAGAAAGCCCCAGGTGAGTTCAACTTTCTTTTTTATTGTGAGCTCGGAGTCCCTTTAATGGGAAAATAGGAAAAAATGTGGGAAAAAAATATTTTTCAGTATTCGGCCATTACAGTTTTTAAATAATGCATGCTACTGTAATTAAAACCCATGAAATGTATTTGCCCATTTGTCCCGGTTATAAAACCGTTTAAATTATGTCCCTATCACAATGTTTGGCGCCAATATTTTATTTGAAAATAAAGGTGCATTTTTTTCAGTTTTGCATCCATCCCTAATTACAAGCGCATAGTTTATAAAGTAACAGTGTTATACCCTCTTGACATAAATATTTAAAAAGTTCAGTCCCTAAGGTAACTATTTATGTTTTTTTTTTTTATTGTATTTTTTTTTTTTTATTATTAAAAAATAAAAAAAAATTGGGAGGTAATGGGTTAATTTTTTGTGTAAAAGTAATGTATTTCTATATGTAAAATGCTTTAGGGTGTAGTTTTACTATTTGGCCACAAGATGGCCACAGAGTGTGTTTACATGCGACCTGTTAGCGTCCGGAAGGACGCTTACAGGAAGCACTACGAGGCTGGGGGAATCACAATGATCGCGCTGTTTCTCAAAGAAGCAGCAGATCATTGCGGGGGCTTAGATCAACGAACGGGAATGGATTTTCCCGTTCATTGATCTCCGGGCGAGCGGGCGGCGGCGTGCACGAGCGGCGGGAGAGCGTGCACGAGCGGCGGTAGCGCGGAAGGTACGGATTTCTCCGTCCCTTGGTTTTTTAGGGGGGAAAAAAAGGGATGGAGAAATCCGTACCGCGGGTGGTAAAGTGTTTAAATTGTTTTATAAACGTTTTTTAGGGTATATGAGGCATGTAGCATCATTATTTTGTAAAGGGGAACACTAATTGATGATGTGGGGACTTAAAATCCCTCCCCCCCCAAAAAAAGAATAAAAACAAAAAAGAAGAATGGGTGTAAATTATCAAGACTAGATTCCAGACAGCGGTCGTGAAGCCCACATTGTGTCCAAAGTCCAACCGCACAACTGGGACATGACAGTTTTCAGCCAAGACATCTCCAAAAAAATTACGCAGCAATTCAGCGTCCAGAGAGATGGAGAGCGCAGTCCTGCCCTGCACAGCATATCACCACCAGATAGAATAATAAGAATAGTACCGGTAATAATAATAATATGGTAGGACATTAGACTATGACTATGGTAGGATTAGAGTGTGAGCTCCTCTGAGGACAGTCAGTGACATGACTATGTACTCTGTAAAGTGCTGCAGATGATGTCAGTGCTATATAAATACATAATAATAATATGGTAGGACATTAGACTATGACTATGGTAGGATTAGAGTGTGAGCTCCTCTGAGGACAGTCAGTGACATGACTCTGTACTCTGTAATGTGCTGCAGAAGATGTCAGTGCTATATAAATACATAATAATAATATGGCAGGACATTATACTATAACTACGGTAGGATTAGAGTGTGAGCTCCTCTGAGGACAGTCAGTGACATGACTATGTACTCTGTAATGTGCTGCAGGAGATGTCAGTGCTATATAAATACATAATAATAATAATAATAATAATACGGTAGGACATTAGACTAGGACTATGGTAGGATTAGAGTGTGAGCTCCTCTGAGGACAGTCAGTAACATGACTATGTACTCTGTACAGTGCTGCAGAAGATGTCAGTGCTATATAAATACATAATAATAATATGGTAGGACATTAGACTATGACTATGGTAAGATTAGAGTGTGAGCTCCTCTGAGGACAGTCAGTGACATGACTATGTACTCTGTAATGTGCTGCAGGAGATGTCAGTGCTATATAAACACATAATAATAATATGGTAGGTCATTACACTATGACTATGGTAGGATTAGAGTGTGAGCTCCTCTGAGGACAGTCAGTGACATGACTATGTACTCTGTAATGTGCTGCAGGAGATGTCAGTGCTATATAAACACATAATAATAATATGGTAGGTCATTACACTATGACTATGGTAGGATTAGAGTGTGAGCTCCTCTGAGGGCAGTCAGTAACATGACTATGTACTCTGTAATGTGCTGCAGAAGATGTCAGTGCTTCATAAATACAAAATAATAATAATAATAATAATAATAATAATAATAATAATATGGTAGGACATTAGGCTAGGACTATGGTAGGATTAGATTGTGAGCTCCTCTGAGGACAGTCAGTAACATGACTATGTACTCTGTAATGTGCTGCAGAAGATGTCAGGACTATATAAGTACATAATAATAATATGGTAGGACATTAGGCTAGGACTATGGTAGGATTAGATTGTGAGCTCCTCTGAGGACAGTCAGTGACATGACTATGTACTCTGTAATGTGCTGCAGAAGATGTCAGGACTATATAAGTACATAATAATATGGTAGGACATTATGGAAACTATGGTAGGGATTAGATGGTCAGCTCTTCTGAGAATACTTAGTGACAGGACTATGTACTCTGTAATGTGCTGCAGAAGAGGTCAGTGTTATATAAATACATAATAATAATAATATGGTAGGACATTAGGCTATGACTATGGTAGAATTAGAGTGTGAGCTCCTCTGAGGACAGTCAGTGACTATGTAGTAATATGCTGCACGGTGGCGTAGTGGTTAGCACTCTCGCCTTGCATCGCTGGGTCCCTGGTTCGAAACCCAGCCAGGTCAACATCTGCAAGGAGTTTGTATGTTCTCCCCGTGTCTGTGTGGGTTTCCTCTGGGCACTCGTTTCCTCCCACATCCCCAAAACATACAGATAAGTAAGTTGGCTTCCTCCTAAATTGTCCAAATACTATGATACATACATAGACATGACTATGGTAGGTACTAGATTGTGAACTCCTCTGAGGGACAGTTAGTGACAAGATAATATATTATGTACGGTGCTGCGTAATATGTTGGCGCTATATAAATACTAAAATAAATAAATATAAGCAAACAATAATAATAGTGGCGTTGGATTGTATGAGGAATGACCAGTCCTGTTAAATTCTCTATTTTCGGTCTGTTCTTCATAAGCATTCCACACTTTGTTCCTTGCCAGACCCCCGGTGCAAAGGGCCCAGAATCCAGTTACATTAGGAGTGAAAGGGCCGCTCCCCAGGTACCTCTGCTGGCTATTAACCCAGTTTACCCCACAAAGAATTTCTTTAAATTAGCAGCAGAATGCCACTGTGTGCTGCATTGTTCCCGCCTTATCTTAAGTGGAGTTGAGTTACATCACTCGATCTGTCCTCATTCACAGTGAAACATGTACTGCGCTCTATCCTGGATTTCAAAGCTGTAATGATTGCCGGGAATGTGTCCCTCGCTTGTCACTACAGTATCTACATTCCAAGCAAACCTCTCCAGGAAACAACAAAAACAAAAATAAAAAATTAAATATTTCAAGGAAATGCAGCCGTGTAACTGCTGAGAAGCAGCCGGGGGAAAAAGAATTTATTTTCCTACTAGCAGGCAATAAAACGAATGGCGATGGAAAATTAAATGACAGAGTACTGCGGCGATGTTCTACAGTTACTGACTACAGCAGATTAGCGGGTTTTCAGGCCACCCATGGGGCGAGCAAATACAGAAGAGCTTTCAGAAGGCTAACACTAGGTGGCGATAGAGACGCCCGAACACGCCCCAATTTAAAGAGGAATTTTATCAAAGAGGGGGGGGGGGGGGGGATTAGATCAATACATTGCAAAGTGAGAAGTTAAATAGAGGAGAGATCAAGAAATGATTGAGATTTGCCATGTAACTCGTTCATTTTATGTGATCCACAATGAGCCAGCAGGTCATCATCTTTACTACTGGCAGACAGGGAGAAAAAAAAAAAAAAAGACAGATAGCATCCATTTACCATTATCTATAGCCCCACCCTCTAACAATGGGATAGGCTAAAAAAGTGTTCTATTTTTTTACAGATATGCACAGAGGGAGATAATGGTTGCTTGGTAGTTGGAAACTGCTGTTATTTCCCACAATGCAACAAGGTTCACAGACAGAAAACTGTCAGGACCAGGGTCATGACATCACACTGTGGGAGGGGTTTCACCACAATATCAGACATACAGCGCCCCCTGATCTACTCAAGAAAAGATAAAGAGTTATCATGGGAAAGGAGTATCAGCTATTAATTGGGATGAAGTGCAATCCTTGGTTACAGGTCCTCTTTAAGATGAGAACATAATATAAAATATACTCCTGAAATGTGCCCAATCATCTATTGATCTATGCTCCCCTGGGTTCTAGGGATGAGATGCTAAAGATTCAGTGTTTATGCAAATCCTGGGCTAATTTTAAGCAAACTGACACTGTCTGAGGCGGAGATAATAGTTGCCACCAAACACATGCCCTGATGCAGAGCCTGAAGGGAAACCGTGTATTCCAACTATGTCATCAGTAATACCTCTGCTCTGGCCAGTGATGTCACTTCCTGTAGGGCAGAAACTCCACAGGAAACCTGCAGCTTTCAACCTGCGCTGTGAATTTGTATATTCCCCAACAACTTTTCTTATTTGCAGGCCTACTCCACCAATCTTTTTTGGTAAGAGTGTTTGGCATTCACAGGGCGACAAGCAGAGTATAAAAGGGCAGGAAAAAATGGCCATCACCACCACTTCCTGGGCCACCATGGCTTTTGCTACACCCTGGGCCAGTTCTAGTTACAATGAGGACCCTAGGGAAAAGTTAAACAGGAGGATCCTTTGACATCTCCCAAAAGGAGCCCCTTTGTTTCTGCCAAATTCCCCACCAACCCCCAGGGCCCTTAGCTAGCTGCATTAATCTGTGGCTCCATGCATTCCCGTCTTCATCCTCACTGGGGCACCTCTCCTCCATGACCATGTTATTACGTAATATGCCACTTGCTCACCGTGAAGATGCGGCCTCTCCTCCATGTCTTCCGTTGGTTAAAAGATGAGAATGCACCAAGTCACAGACTAATGAAGGAGCACACCAGCTGACACAGGTGAGTCGCTACACTCCTGAAAACATGGCAGGGGCCCCAGGGACCACCAAAAAGTTGGGGGGAGACCTGGGGGCTCTGGAAGCAGGTTTGAGGCCCTGGGGCTATTGCCCAAATTCCCCCTATGGAAGCGCCGGCCCTGGCTAAACCCCTCTGTCTGGAGTTCCTCTTTAACCTGCCCAATGCCTGGTCTCTGTAGCGGTGCAGCAGGACACCCTCATCCTGCAAGAATCCAAGATGCATCACGAGCCTTGCATGTTCCATAAGGATACACCCATTTGCCTGGAGTTCCTCTTCAACCTGCCCAATGCCCGAGCTCTGTAGGGGTGCAGCAGGACACCCTCACCCTGCTAGAATCCAAGATGCATCACAAGCCTTGCATGTTTCCGTGAGGATACACCCCTCTGCCTGGAGTTCCTCTTTAACCTGCCCAATGCCCGAGCTCTGTAGGGGTGCAGCAGGACACCCTCATCCTGCAAGAATCCAAGATGCATCATGAGCCTTGCGAGTTCCATAAGGATACACCCATTTGCCTGGAGTTCCTCTTTAACCTGCCCAACGCCCGAGCTCTGTAGGGGTGCAGCAGGACACCCTCATCCTGCAAGAATCCAAGATGCATCATGAGCCTTGCGAGTTCCATGATGACCTTTTCTGTTATGACTTTGATTCGGCTGTGTTTCGGCTGACTGGGCGCGCCAATAACAGACATGGAAGATGTAAAATAACATGATTGAACTATTAACATTGTGAATGCAGTAGCCATATTTTCCTCCTGAAGGCACAGAGCAAAGGGTGAAATTACGGGACACAAATGTCCTGCTAAGCAAACAACAAAAGGTCACCGGTTCACATCTGGCTTAGGTTGGAAGTGAACAAATGCCATTAGCTTTTGGCAGCTCGTGGTGGCTTATTTGAAATGAGTTGGTGGTCCCCCCATTTAATCCCCGGAGAGAGATGCGTCTGCGTTCTTAATGCTTCCACTGGGTCATAATTACGCTGGCAGCGCGATGAATAAGCGGAGATAGCGGGAACGTAATGGACGAGAAAATGAATCTGCCCTTTAAAAACAGATCACCGTTTTCTAATGGAAACCAGCGTGGGAACATCCGGATGACAGCGCACCAAGCAATTTCCCCGACTCGCCGTAAACTTCATGGCGCATCTGTCACAGATGCCGTATCACCAAGCTGTAGACAATACAGATACTGCAGAAACCGCCACTATCCCCCTTTCTTTAGTAGGTGCTTATTACTCTTGCCTTGCGGCTCTGAGCCCTGGTCTTCAATCCCCACCGGGGACACACCAGCCACGTGAAGTTTATATGCTCTTCTCAAGTTTGCAAGGGTTACCGCATACATCCCATACACAGGCAGGTGAACTCAACATCAACGTTTATTGAAGCTTATTTTGCAATAGATGATGATCAGGAGATTTCAGGTGAAGCCCCCATCCCTCTGGTCCATACCGAAATCTACTCACCTCTTCTACCTTTTCTCAACTGATGCTCATCTCTGGGAGGCTTTTCATTGGCTCCCACTTATACAAGCTCCTAACTTCAGCCTACAAAGCTCTAGAGCTTCTCCTCCATACATCTTCTAATGTCCAGATATCACCCCGACCACAACTTTCACTCCACACTCAGCCTTCATCTGTGCTCTGCTACAATCACATCTACAGAACTTCTTATAAGCTTCTTCTCCATACATTTCCCCATGAATGTCCAGATACTAACCCAACCACAATTCCACTCCACACTCAACCTTCTGTCCTCCACTACAATTACAAGAATTCTCAAAATCTTCTCATCCATACATCTAACTAATGTCCAGATACCACCCCGACTACAACTTCCACTCCACACTCAACCTTCTTTTGTCCTCCGCTACAATCACATCTAAAGGACTTCTCACAAGCTTGTCCTCCATCCATCTCAGTAGTGACCCACCATAACTTCAACTCCACACTCAACCTACTTCTGTTCTCCATTAAAATCACAAATACAAGATTTACAAGTTTGTTCTCCCTACAACTCCTGACTAATGTCCAGATACCGACCCAACCACAATTCCACTCCACACTCAACCTTCTTCTGTCCTCCACTACAATTACACATACAGAACTCACAAGCTTATTTTCCATACATCTCCTCAATAATGTCCAGATACCGCCCTGACCACAACTTCCATTCCACACTCAACCTTCTTCTGTCCTCCACTACAATGACAAATACAGGAGTCCTCACCAACTTCTTCTCCATACATCTCACAAATGTCCAAATACCACCCCAACCACAACTTCAACTCCACACTCAACCTTCTTCTGTCTTCCACTAGAACCACAGGACTTCTCACAAGCTTGTTCTCCATACATCTCCCCACTAATGTCCAGATACCGACCCAACCACAATTCCACTCCAAACTCAACCTTCTTCTGTCCTCCACTACAATTACACATACAGGACTCACAAGCTTCTTTTCCATACATCTCCTCAATGATGTCCAGATACCACCCTGACCACAACTGTCATTCCACACTCAACCTTCTTCTGTTGTCCACTACAATCACAAATACAGGACTTCTCAATAGCTTGTCCTCACCAATGTCCAGATACCACCCCGACCACAACTTCTACTCTGCACTCAACCTTTTTATGTTCTCCACTATAAACAAACAACAAACACAGAACATTTATATCGCGCTTTTCTCCTGGCGGACTCAAAGCGCCAGAGCTGCAGCCACTAGGACGCGCTCTATAGGCAGTAGCAGTGTTAGGGAGACTTGCCCAAGGTCTCCTACTGAATAGATGCTGGCTTACTGAACAAGCATAGCCGAGATTCGAACCCTGGTCCCCTGTGTCAGAGGCAGAGCCCTTAACCACTATACTTTCCAGCTGTTGCACAAACACAAATACAGGACTTCTCACAAGCTACTTCTCCATACATATCCTCACTAATGTCTAGTTATTAACCTGAATACAACCTCCCCTACACACTCAACCTTCTTCTGTCCACTACAATCACCAGCCAATTTGCAATGTATTCAGTGTAGCCCCAAGATTTAAAAAGCTGCAGCAATTCCCAACTCCTGATGGCTCAGATTACGATTACACCGCCGCTGTGTATATACATGCTTTGTTGCCATTTATTGTTTTATTTAAGAGGTTGCTCGTGGCCGCAGCCAAATGCAGCAATTTTCACTACACGGTATGTAAGTGACAGAGCAAGCATGCGCTCAATCCCATCCTAGCCTGCTTGATCTCCAGCCACTAACTGAAGCCATGGGATGGACATGATGACCAATAAGCTGCCAGCACTGAGAATAGAAGCCGGTGATGACAGCTTGGAAGGAGACATTTGAGCACATCTTGGAAAAAGAAATGACATCTAATCTCTGAATTCCAAATGGCGGAACCTCTCCGGGGATGAGCGGTTCTAGGCGAGGGATAAAAATATCTGGGTTCCCAAGAAAATAAAAGGAACAGTCGGTTACGGCTTCGAGATCACAACTATAAAGAACAAAACATGAACACTACGCATGGACAGAGGAGAAGCTAGAAGCCTGAACTGAGTGCCATATAGAGCAGAAGCGGACAAAACATGAACAGAAACCAAATATGTGCATCAGGAGGACTCCTGATACCAACACTCCACTCCCGATATACTCTGTGCTGCTGGAGGACTCAGCTCCTTCCTCTATCTAACTCTCCTCTCCTGATATACTCTGTGCTGCTGGAGGACTCTGCTCCTCCCTCTAACTCTCCTCTCCTTATATACTCTGTGCTGCTGGAGGACTCTGCTCCTCCCTCTAACTCTCCTCTCCTGATATACTCTGTGCTGCTGGAGGACTCTGCTCCTCCCTCTAACTCTCCTCTCCTGATATACTCTGTGCTGCTAGAGGACTCTGCTCCTCCCTCTAACTCTCCTCTCCTGATATACACTGTGCTGCTAGAGGACTCTGCTCCTCCCTCTAACTCTCCTCTCCTGATATACTCTGTGCTGCTGGAGGACTCTGCTTCTCCCTCTAACTCTCCTCTCCTGATATACTCTGTGCTGCTGGAGGACTCTGCTCCTCCCTCTAACTCTCCTCTCCTGATATACTCTGTGCTGCTAAAGGACTCTGCTCCTCCCTCTAACTCTCCTCTCCTGATATACACTGTGCTGCTAGAGGACTCTGCTCCTTCCTCTAACTCTCCTCTCCTGATATACTCTGTGCTGCTAGAGGACTCTGCTCCTCCCTCTAACTCTCCTCTCCTGATATACTCTGTGCTGCTAGAGGACTCTGCTCCTCCCTCTAACTCTCCTCTCCTGATATACACTGTGCTGCTAGAGGACTCTGCTCCTCCCTCTAACTCTCCTCTCCTGATATACTCTGTGCTGCTAGAGGACTCTGCTCCCCCCTCTAACTCTCCTCTCCTGATATACTCTGTGCTGCTAAAGGACTCTGCTCCTCCCTCTAACTCTCCTCTCCTGATATACTCTGTGCTGCTAGAGGACTCTGCTCCTCCCTCTAACTCACCTCTCCTGATATACTCTGTGCTGCTGGAGGACTCTGCTCCTCCCTCTATCTAACTCTCCTCTCCTGATATACTCTGTGCTGCTGGAGGACTTTGCTCCTCCCTCTAACTCTCCTCTCCTGATATACTCTGTGCTGCTGGAGGACTCTGCTCCTCCCCCTAACTCTCCTCTCCTGATATACTCTGTGCTGCTAGAGGACTCTGCTCCTCCCTCTAACTCTCCTCTCCTGATATACTCTGTGCTGATGGAGGACTCTGCTCCTCCCTCTATCTAACTCTCCTCTCCTGATATACACTGTGCTGCTAGAGGACTCTGCTCCTTCCTCTAACTCTCCTCTCCTGATATACTCTGTGCTGCTAGAGGACTCTGCTCCTCCCTCTAACTCTCCTCTCCTGATATACTCTGTGCTGCTGGAGGACTCTGCTCCTCCCCCTAACTCTCCTCTCCTGATATACTCTGTGCTGCTAGAGGACTCTGCTCCTCCCTCTAACTCTCCTCTCCTGATATACTCTGTGCTGCTGGAGGACTCTGCTCCTCCTCTCTATCTAACTCTCCTCTCCTGATATACTCTGTGCTGCTAAAGGACTCTGCTCCTCCCTCTAACTCTCCTCTCCTGATATACTCTGTGCTGCTGGAGGACTCTGCTCCTCCCTCTAACTCTCCTCTCCTGATATACTCTGTGCTGCTAGAGGACTCTGCTCCTCCCTCTAACTCTCCTCTCCTGATATACTCTGTGCTGCTGGAGGACTCTGCTCCTCCTCTCTATCTAACTCTCCTCTCCTGATATACTCTGTGCTGCTGGAGGACTCTGCTCCTCCCTCTAACTCACCTCTCCTGATATACTCTGTGCTGCTGGAGGACTCTGCTCCTCCCTCTAACTCACCTCTCCTGATATACTCTGTGCTGCTGGAGGACTCTGCTCCTCCCTCTATCTAACTCTCCTCTCCTGATATACACTGTGCTGCTAGAGGACTCTGCTCCTTCCTCTATCTAACCCTCCTCTCCTGATATACTCTGTGCTGCTGGAGGACTCTGCTCCTCCTCTCTATCTAACCCTCCTCTCCTGATATACTCTGTGCTGCTGGAGGACTCTGCCCCTTCCTCTATCTAACTCTCCTCTCCTGATATACTCTGTGCTGCTGGAGGACTCTGCTCCTTCCTCTAACCCTCCTCTCCTGATATACTCTATGCTGCTGGAGGACTCTGCTCCTCCCCCTAACTCTCCTCTCCTGATATACTCTGTGCTGCTAGAGGACTCTGCTCCTCCTCTCTATCTAACCCTCCTCTCCTGATATACTCTGTGCTGCTGGAGGACTCTGCTCCTCCTCTCTATCTAACCCTCCTCTCCTGATATACTCTGTGCTGCTGGAGGTCTCTGCTCCTTCCTCTATCTCTCCTCTCCTGATATACTCTGTGCTGCTGGAGGACTCTGCTCCTCCCTCTATCTCTGCTCTCCTGATATACTCTGTGCAGCTGGAGGACTCTGCTCCTTCCTCTATCTCTGCTCTCCTGATATACTCTGTGCTGCTGGAGGACTCTGCTCCTTCCTCTAACTCTCCTCTCCTGATATACTCTGTGCTGCTGGCGGACTCTGCTTCACTCTTCTGAATGTGGTCATACACCAGATGTCTTGGCCACATTCAATTATTATAATCGAATCGGATGAAAATTGGTGCCAAGTGCTTGCCTGATCGACCATGCGTCCAATTTTGGGCCAACATTGTTTGCATGAATCAGTCGGACATGCTGCAAGATGTCGAGCCATCGTCGGGTGCGTGGCGGTAATGGTGGCGATATCAGGACAAGTGACAAACCGCTGGACGGTGCCCCTCCTAATATTCAATGTGCCCCCCGGGTGCCCAGTACACTATACCTGTCTATGTCCGCTGCTGGCTCCGGGCTCCATCTATACACGTGCCCATGTGGTTGCCGGAGTTATCTGGGCATTACTCTAGCACCCACGTGGGGCAGGTGGTTAGGGGGTACATTTAACATTGGGGGGGGGGGGGGGACAGTGTCACGTCTGCCAGGTGGCGAATGTGGCGTCACAAGGAGGATTCCCGAGAAATCTCAGCATGAAACTGATCAAGAATCAGCCTGTAGTGTTTGGGCAGCCAACAGATCTCTCTCCCATCAGACTGGATCAGAAGAGATCTATCTCTTGGTCAATCTGCCCATCATCTCCTCTCATGATATACAGCAGGTGTGTAACAATAGACCCTGCAAGGGAAGCAGCCGCAGGAGGACCCAGAAGCCACAGGGGGTTCGTCCTGAGAGACTGACAACTAAGGGCACGGTGGTAAAAAAAAAACTTTGTGCTCTCTGCACACTTGTTCTAATGACTGCATCTGTTCAGCCACTAATAAGGAATCATACAAAGTTTTGCAGACAAAGATTTGTAGACAGTCCCTATTCAGTGTATAGCAGGCTCTTGTGTACAGCGCCCTGCCCCCAACCTCTCTACCCCTCCCCAAGTGCTGTGTACTGTAGTGATGTTGGAGGAGTCTGCAGAGCCCCGCCCCAGCCTCTCTACCCCTCCCCAAGTGCTCTGTACTGTAGTGATGCTGGAGGAGTCTGCAGGGCCAGTTCTGCTCCATCAGAGGTGGTCAGAGTGAGTGTAATAAGCTGAGGCTGGGAGCACACTCCTCTGTCAGTTTTCTGTATGCATTTCCTGCACACCATCTGTGTCTGTATGTGTAAACACATGCATATTTTATCACAGAAGCCAGTGTAATTAATAAAGAAAATGTGTGCAGTGCTTCGCTGCTGTCTGTTTTTATCTGCATGGGGAAAACACATTCATGTGTGCACTAGCTGATTTAATAACATCGGTTCTCAGTTTTCTTGTGCAGAAAGTGAATGGGGGTGGGGGGGGGGAGTGGATCCAATGTTTTGCCCAGTGATTTCTAGTTACGCCCCTGATATACAGTATACGCACCATGAGCTTGCTGGGTAGTCTGCAGTTACAAACTCACACAAATATGTAAAAGACTAAAGTCTAAACAAGCCCGACACGGATTCTCGATCAAGGAGCTGATCAAAGGTCAATAGCTGAATAATTATTCTTTAGTGTTAAGTAAACGGCAAGTAAAGGAAGGTGTGTCTTATTTGTCTAGGAAGCAATTAGACAGCAATGCTGTGAAGGTTATCTTATCACCTGGAAGACTGAAAGGATTAGAGAAGGTGTTACTCATTACCCATGTGACAAACACCCACCAATCCTGTCCTACTATGCCACAGCTGCCATACCGGTCTCATCCACTAGAGGCTTCTGGAGGCAAATCCACTGTGTGCACAGTAAACGTTTAAAGGATACCCGAAGTGACATGATGAGATAGACATGTGTATGTACAGTGCCCCGCATACAAATAACTAGGCTATGTTCCTTTTTTTCCTTTCTCTGCCTGAAAGAGTTAAATATCAGGTATGTAAATAGCTGACTCAGTCCTGACTCAGACAGGAAGTGACTACAGTGTGACTCTCACTGATAAGAAATGCCAACTATAAAACACTTTCCTAGCAGAAAATGGCTTCTGAGAGCAAGAAAGGTAAACGGGAATTTTTAATCAGTGAGGTCACTTCCTGTCTGAGTCAGGACTGAGTCATCCACTTACATACCTGATATTTAACTCTTTCAGGCAGAGAAAGGAAAAAAAGGAACACAGCCTAGTTATTTGTGTGGTAGGCACTGTACATACACATGTCTCTCTCATCAAGTCACTTCGGGTATTCTTTAAGCTTGGTTGGTGCCCATACACGATAAAATCTCAATTGTATGTACAATCGGTAAAATAAAGTTTTCTATTTTGCACTGGAAATCAAGGTAATTTTTCCTCCACCATTCTCCGGATTGAACGCGGTGAAGATACCTTGGAGCTAGCTCCCTAAAAGAAAAAAACTGGCAATTGCAGCCTAACTAGGCAATCACCAATTTAGGCCCGGTTCACACTTGCGGTTTTGCAAAAACCGCACCGGATGTCCGGACCGCACCGGAGCCGGATCGGACCTGAACCGTACGGTTCCTGTCCGGATCCGGTCCGGTTGCATACGGTTTCCGTGCGGTATGAACACGGTTGCGGTCCGGATCCGGATTCTTAAAGAGATAACAACCTGTATAAAAACAAAAAAAAATGTTGGGGTCTGGGAGGTCAGCAGAAGGGGGACCTGTGGAATCAGGCCCTCCGCTGTTTAGCACTCACCTCCACCTCCAACATGCTGCCAACATCTCCAGCTCGTGCTGCTCCACTCCAAAATGGTTGCCCATGTGTCCCCGATACAATATCGCCGCAACAATCCTCATAGGAAGTGGGGTAGAACATCCGGATTTTTTGCCAGTGTGTTGTGCGCTCTCCGGTTCTCATTGGTTTCCATTGGCCGGATGGTGCAGTCCGGCTCCGCCCCGGATACGGCTGCCGGAGGAGCCGGACCAAAAAATAGCGCATGTTGGAACGGACACCGGAGTCCGGATCCGGTCCGGCTCCGGTCCGGACGAAACGGACACATGTGAACCCTGGCATAGACTTACATTGCTATGCCGTGCGTCCGTTTCGTCCGGCCAGCATGCGGTGCGGCTCCGGCACGGCTATTCCGGATAGCCACCGCTAATGTGAACCGGGCCTTATAAGACAATGCGGTAGTGCGTTTCTTCTTGAGGACAGAGAGTTGTAGCATAGATCAGAATAATCCGGTAACAAGGGCAAAACGTAATCGTCAGTTTTACTCATCAAAGGGCCATTAAATATGAACATACATCCAATTCAAACGTTTGTGGGAGAGTGCGGGTGGAGGGGGGAAAGAGGATGTGGAGGGGAGAGAGAGCAGGTGAGTGGGAGAGGAGGAGAGAGCATGGGGGAGTGTGGGTGTGGAGGGGGGAGAGGAGGAGAGCATGGGAGAGAACAGGAGGGGAGGGGAGAGAAGAGGCGGGGGAGAGCACTTCTGGAATTTCTGACTTTGAAGTCAGAAAACCACTGCGCCTGCACGCCCGTGTCCTCGCTCCGGCTGATATCACCAGGAGTGTACTGCGCAGACACAGACCATACTGGGCCTGCGCTGTGCGCTCTTGATGACATCAGCGGGATCGAGGACACGGCAATGCAGGCGCAGTGGTTTTCAGACTTTAAAGTCTGAAATTCCAGAAGTGAACCGGAGGCGGGGCCGGAGCATCGGTGAGTGGCTGCGCCAACACAGGATGTCTGCGGAGGACCGTTAGAAGCCCCGGGTAAGTTCAACTCATTTTCCCCTGACCCCCCTACAGTATCCCTTTAACACTAGACTAGTCTTGTCAATTGTTGGCCTATGGGAGCAGGCAGGCAGCTTAGTGAGGCAGAAAGGAGCAGTCCCAATTTACAACTCAGGCTGAAGTCTCGCTCCTTAAAGGACACCTGAGGTGAAAATAAACTAAATGAAATAAGCACTTGTATCTATACTTCTTACTTTTTAAGATATTCCAAAGTTTTAATTTATATTTAAATCTACTTTTTACGTTTTTACGGTTTTATTGTCTTTGCTCAATGACACATTTATTGAAGTATGCCAGAGCTAAAATCTATGAACCATTATACCTTTTTATCGCTTTCCTGCTCTCAGAAGCTATATTCTGCTAGGAAAATGTTTTATAGTTGTAATCTCTTATCCGTGAGGGTCACATTGTAGTCTGACCCAGTCCTGACAGGAACTGCCACTTGCATACCTGATGTTTAACTCTTTCAGGCAGAGAAAGAAAAAAAAAAAAAAAGGAATACAGCCTAGTTATTTGTATGCGGGGGCACTGTACATACCCATATCTATCTCATCATGTCACCTCGGATATCCTTTAAAGAGAAACTCCGACCAAGAATTGAACTTTATCCCAATCAGTAGCTGATACCCCCTTTTACATGAGAAATCTATTCCTTTTCTCAAACAGACCATCAGGGGGCGCTGTATAACTAATATTGTGGTGAAACCCCTCTCACAGGAAACTGAGGACCGTAGTACTCCTGGCAGTTTCCTGTCTGTTAACCTTGTTGCATTGTGGGAAATAGCTGTTTACAGCTGTTTCCAACTGCCAAAAAAGCATGCAGCAGCTACATCACCTGCCAGCAGTAAAAATGTCACCATGTGATAAATGTCAGAATGTAAATCAGAGATTTAAAAGATTTTACAATGGGCAAACACTGACTAATTCATTTATACATAATTTTTAAAATGAAGCACTTTTTTTTTATTACAATATTTTCACTGAATTTCCTCTTGAAGTATTAAAAAAAAAAATAATATATATATGTATATATATATGTATATATATATATATATATATATATATATATATATATATATATATATATATATATATATATATATATATATATATATATATATATATATATATATATATATATATATATATATATATATATATACATACATACATACATACATACATACATACATACATACATACATATACATACATATACATACACATATACATATACACACACACACACACACACACATATACACATATATACATATATACACATATATACACACACACACACACACACATACACACACACACACACACACACACACACACACACACACATACATACATATATACATATCAATATCATTGGGTTTGCTTTGGGATTTGGATGCAGGTTCCTTTTGCAAGAAACATATTTCAAAGCCTTTAAGGATAAAAAAAAAAAACACACCTCTCACACACTTTAAGCGTTCCTATTTAGCAGTCTATTAAAATGAATAAAGTCATAAAGCAAAGAAAAAAAAAAAAAGCTTGCACTAATTGATAAAGCGACGGTTGTTTGCACAACGCTGCCGTTCCGCAGAGCTGAACAAATGTGTTTAAACAGATTTGCCACACGGCATTGGCAACAATTACAAGGCTCCAATCAAGGGCTTGACGTGGCTAATCTCGTTCCGGCGCGCTCGCTCACACTCCGCGGCGTCAGCTGTAAACTGGTGGCCATTGGAACGCGAACGAGGGGGGGGGGGGGGAGAAAAAAAATTCATTAATTTTTATTAACAAGGAGAGCCATTTGTTCCCAGTGACAATATTTGACTTGTCGAAATGATTTTCACCTGTGCCACAAGGTGAGAGCACCCTCCATACATCACCCGATTACTCTGAGTGGCCAAAGCTGCAATCATTAGGCAGCGAATTAACGGCAATCCGCAGGGCTATTAATCACCGTGACAAAAGTGTTAGCCGGCGGTGAGCAGGAGCAGAGCTCGGGGACCAGAGGAGCGAGATACTTCCTCCGCCGCGGGGCTGACAGCGCAAACCGGAGTACAGCCAGCCCGCTTCTCTACACAGGAGGGTGGAGCGCTCTTGTAGCATGGCAGCAAGGGGGGGTGCAGGATGTGGGCATTGAAAGGAACCATTAAAGAGGAACTGTAGTGAAAATAATGTAACATTTTTTTTTTTCTACAATAATCATTTAAAACATTATTTATTTAGTCCCATTGTAAATTCTTTCCTCTCTGCGATTTACATTCTAAAATTTATTGCCAATGGTGACATGTTTAACCCTGCCAGGTGGTCCCTGCTCAATGTTTGTTTACTGAGAGTTCTGAAGTCAGTGGAAAATAATGCCTGGTCTCCCAGAATGCTCTAGGAAGACTAGCTAAATAGCCTAGGCTAAGCATCATTGGCACATACAAATATACAGCAATATATAAATACATGCAGAAACCAGGATATTTTTTCATAAACGTGGGTATTATTACGATTATTACCGTATTATTTTTAGTATTTAGATTCCGCAGTGCTGTACAGAGTACATGGTTTTGCCACTCAGCTGTCCCTCAGAAAGGCTTACAATCTAATCCTACCATAGCCAAAAGGTGCGTACAATCCTTTGACGGCTCTTGGCCATTGTGGAGCGGGACCTGATCCCCTTGGGTGACATCACTGGGCCGGGCTGCACTCACCCATGTCAGCTGTGTAGCTATGTGCTGTGTTGCGGATCAATGACAGAGGGATGACAAGCGCCGTTTGTCACATCACGCGGTGGATGCGGGAGCAGCACGAGCAGTGGCATCGGCGTTGCTGGGCAGAGAGTAGATCTGCCCAGTGGCATCTCCCTCAAATGCTTTCCTGCTATCGAGCAGAAAAGAATTTGCCAACCTTCGGCAGTGCTAACCGATGTCCAGCGAAAGCGTTACATTTGACATCTGTAGGGGCGACATGAAGCGCCAGGCCTAAAGCGGATCCGATAACAAGTAACTTGTCTATATATCTTATCTAAAATGTAGATAGTTTGCACAGCAAATCTAGCTGCAAACAGCTTCAACAGTTTATGATTATTTCTTCCTGTGATATGAGGGCAGCCATGTTCTGTTTGTCACATTACACACAGGCAAGCTGATAGCATCTCCAACCCTCAGGTCAGCCTGTGACAAATTCACTCCACCTCCTCCTCCCCTCTGCCTCTGAAATCTCTGGCTAGTAACACCTCCTTCTCCTCCTGCCCAGAATGAGCTCCCATAAGCCCTTGCTACATGGATCTAAGAGTGCAAAGGCACTCTGAAGCTGTGGGCAAGGCTTGTTCAGTTTATAGGGAATTAGAGTATTAAAACAAAAAACAAACAAACAAAAAAAAAGTATTTTGCGTGAGGAATGCCCTATAAGCTATAGGACATGAACCCAACTATGCAATGAGTAAAAGTTTATCTCGGATCCCCTTTAAGCAATCCTGGAAGCCACATGTACCTTCCAGAATAAACAAACCGATAGGAAACTACAGGATCAGGCATGGCACTGGCATGAACAATGGTCAACAATGGTTCTGAGCACTGCGCAATCGCCAGTTACATGGGCGCAGAAGCCCATGTGAAATGGAACTCAATGTAAAATGGTTGTAGGTAAGCCGCATACACACCCCAGATAAAAGTCATCTGAAACTTACAGATAAGAATGTAGACGTTGAGCGACCAATATCACGTGTATTCTGCCCAATCCAACTGGCAGAACAATCATTTGGAATATCAGTGTGCGTGGACAACGCAATTTAAAATTCTTGTTTCTTTTTGCCGAGAAATATCTATTGATTGACGTCACTTGTTTGTGTGTTTGCGCCGACTTGTATATAGCACCTGTACTGGCCCACAAGAACAGGAAGTTAGGAAAACAAAAAAACTGTATGAAGATTTTTATTTCCCCCACATACCAAAAAGAAAAGTTTTTTTGTATATCGTCACTATACTGTGTGTGTGTGTGTGTGTGTGTGTGTGTGAGTATCTATCTATATATCTGCTGGTTTACCGCTTTTCCTCTAAGTGAAGGAAATTATCTCACGTAGGGACAAAGACAGCACTAAAACCCAAAATCTGAACTTTGCCCACCATTGTGTTAAGAGAAAGATGGGAGAACGACACAGGTTATTACGCCTGGGTATCTGAAACATTGGACTGGCTGGAGTGAATTTCAAATACATATTTTTGGGGTGGGCAGGTAAAAAAAAAAAAAAACTAAACAAAAAAACCTGTATTTCAGTTGTCTGCTCAGAGTCTAAAATACACTGTTGAAGGTGCCCTACATATCTAACAACAAGTATATATACTTGAGTAAATAGATCTGATCTCACCTCCTTAAAGGACAAACCACAAAAGTATAAGTTTTATACATGCACAACAAAACAAGTTTCACAGGTGCTGGACCGCTTCCTCAGGTCAATACAAAAGTGCCTTAAAGTAAATTACAGACGCGAGCGCCTCTGTATTTTAGACTAGCTAAAATCCTTTGGGTCTTGTATTGCAAACAACATTGTTTCCAATAAACCCAAGGAGAGTGACTGACCAGAGCCTGCCAAGCGGACCTGGAATACCGAACGGGAACAGTAATTTTCCCGTAGGCTGTAATGGTGGCTGCACATCTTTGCAATCCACCCTTGTGAGTATAACACTTACGTCTTTTTATACCAATTTGCACAAACAATACTGCATCATTGGGATACTGGTCTCTCTCATTTAGATACTTGGAGACGATTACCACCACCAGGAATCCCACCAGCCCTCTTGCTCAGAGTCTAACTTTTCTAATAAATAAATAAGAACCCATCTTGGCTTCTCTGCCCTGACAGCCGGTAGTTTCAGCTCCTCTGAATAATCTCTCTATGAAAATGGAGGAGATAGATTAGCGGAACGCATATCTTTTTATTCACCTCTCCATTTCCCATCGCCCGAAAATACCGGTGATGAATTTACAAATGGAGGGGAATTATGAGGACCATTTTCTGCCTCTCGTCATAATTTATCCCCCGACCCGCAAGGTCTATTAGAGACTACAGTGACAAATGTGTGAAATAAAAGGCAGAGACAATATTGGAGTCCCACGGTGTAAATCTGACTTTACACATTACTAATTTAAGGGACCCATCACTCCTCCTCGGCGGGAAACCGGGAGACAGCAGAGGATAAAAAAAGATGATTTCTGGCCCCAGACTGGAGATAGAATAATATTTCTCTTTAGCTTATCTGTTCGCCATTTATCATCTCTTTACTCCTCATCACTGCTACAGACTAAATTTAGAGGCATCTTCTGCACTGTAACCTCTCCGGACCCCGCCAAGCTTAAAGCTCTAGCACCACATCAATTCAACTCGTAATAAAAGTATTTTATATTTTTAGGTTTGTCTAAAATCAAGATTATTATTGCCCAACAAATTATTCTTCCTCCCTGTGGTAAGATTATTAAAGGACCGCATGAACTTGATAATGTGCTGCGTAATATGTTAGTACTTTATAAATACAATAATTAAATAAAGTAGAAAAAATAAGTCATTTTTAGATTAGGTCTAAGGGCCCATTCACACCTAAAATCGCTAAGCACTAGCGATTTGCGGCAGCGGTTTCTGAGGGTGATTTTTCAGCGATTTAATGTGGAAAAATCACTGTACAAATTCACGTTTTTGGAGCGATCGCAATTAACGTTTCTATATATGCCAATGGCGATTGCTTCTAAATCATCGGAAAAAGGCTGCATACAACAAGTTTGCGATTAGCGATAATCGCTCAAGTGTGAACACTGCCATAGACTATGTAGCACTAGCATTTTGAAAAACCGCTAGTGCTTTAGCGATTACGGGAATCACACGATTCCCGCTTAGGTGTGAAAGGGCCCTTAGTAAAGAGGAATTTTGGGGGAAAAATAAATCAATACATTCCAAAGTAAAAAAATAGAAGAGATCAAGGATTGATATTTGCCATGTAATTGGTTCATATTGTTAGATGCACAATCAGCCTGCAGGTCATCATCCTTACTACTGGCAGACATGGAAGAAAAACAACGGACATCACCAGCTGCCATTGCCTATAACCACACCCCCTAACACTGCAATAGGCTAAAAGGTTGATATATATATTATTCCTATTTAGTTGACTCTTGGGTTTTTGGTTTACTTCCCACTAGACTGCTTATAAAAACTGGCATTTTGCATGGTAGAGTAGGACTCACCAGATTGGGGACACTTTGGCGCAGTTGGTGAGCTTAAGCGCGTTAAAGCGTAACCAAGAGCCCCTGTCACCGTTCTCCTGTTGTGTGGTGCAGCCCCTCTGTAAAATAAATATATATACACACACACATACATACATACATACATACATACATACATACTCACACACACACACACACACACACATACATACTCACACACACACACACACACACACATATATACATACATACACACACACACACACACACACACACACACACACACACACACACACACACACACTGTAGACACACACACACACACACACACACACACACACACACACACACACATATATATATATATACACACAAACCCACACAGGGCGATACTGGTTGCTTGGCAGTTGGAAACAAGACGTTATTTCCCATCATTTCCCACAATGCAACAAGGCTCACAGACAGGAAACTGTCAGGACCTAGATCCTGACATCACGCTGTGGGAGGGGTTTAACCGCAATATCAGCCATACAGATCCCCCTAATGATTTATCTCAGAAAAGGAAAAGATTTCTCATTGGAAAGGGGGCATCAGTTACGAATTGTAATGAAGTTCAATGCTTGGCTACAGTTCCTCTTAAAAAGAAACCCAGATTTGGAATTTTTAGGCCAAATCAGAGAATCTGGATTGTACAGTGATTGGCATTCGAAATTACTGACTACACATAACACATGTCCCCAAATATAGGGGATTCTACAAAATACCGCATAATTCTGTTAAAGGGAAGGTCCAAGCAAAATAAAAAAATGAGTTTCACTTAGGCCTCTTGCACACTGCAAGCAATTCAGATTCAGATTCCGCTTTTTAATCTGTTTTTACTTCCGATTCAGATTCAGATTTGCAGTTTGCTCCCTGCACACTGCAAATCTGAATCTGAATCAGATGTAAAAACTGATTAAAAAGCGGAATCTGAATCGGAATCGCTTGCAGTGTGCAAGAAGCCTAACCTGGGGCTTCTTCCAGCCCCATGCAGCCATCCTGTGCCCTCGTAGTCACTCACTGCTGCTCTAGTCCCCCCCTGCCACCTAGTTCTGCTTCTACCAGCCCCATGCAGCCATCCTATGCCCTTGTAGTCAGTCACTGCTGCTCCAGTCCCCCGCCGCCAGCTAGTTCTGCTTCTACCAGCCCCCTGCAGCCATCCTGTGCCCTCGTAGTCACTCACTGCTGCTCCAGTCCCCCGCTGGCAGCTTGCCGACCTCGGAGGTCAGCGGGACGCATTGCGTACAATTTTACGCATTCCCGCTAGTGCAGGAACATTAACACATACATTTTTACGCATCACTGGTTCAATGCGTAAAAATTTACGCAGTGAACCAGTAACATGTAAAAATGGAAGTGTTAATGTTCCTGCACTAGCGGGAATGCGTAAAATTGTACGCAATGCGTCCTGCCGACCTCTGAGGTCGGCAAGCTGCCAGCGGGGGACTGGAACAGCAGTGAGCGACTGCGAGGGCACAGGATGGCTGCATGGGGCTGGAAGAAGCCCCAGGTAAGTGAAACTCATTTTTTTATTTTGCTTGGACCTTCCCTTTAATGATAGCTTTTTTTTTTAATTAACAAAAAAAAAAACTTTATTATAACAACAAAAACAGAAAACAATTCTGCAGAATTCAAAAATTTTGTTTTCCGTGCACTTTAAGAAAATTCCAATTTCTGTGAAATTCTGTAAGTTGCATATTGGAATTATATATAACGAGCCATTGATGGGCACCATTAGATCTCGGCGAGAGTTGATGAAAAGCTAATCATTCTAGCTTGTGTGTGGTGCAAATTTATTGCAATTCAGCTTCAAGCTTGGCCATTCTAATACACTTCCTGATGATTTGATTGGTCCATTTCGAAGCTGCATACAATTTGAATTAGAGGTTTATTATGAATGCCATAATGATGAACTTCTCATTGACCACATGAGGTCTCAGCCATGATGGTCCGTCTAGAAGTCCTGGGCGTTCAGTAACCCTGGATATTAGCAGGCCTGGCCAGAGCCTAGTTGTGTAACACCTACATTACGTTCCCACCAACCACTCCTGCTTGAGAATGACCTTGTTGACCGGCTGGTTATGCCACTTTCTTTCTGCCTCTTTGTTGTCTTTTTTTCCCATCTTATTGCTTCCCCTCCACGTCTCTCCAGGCGATAATCAGAGGAAACTGTCCCAGTATTATTAGGAAGGAAGGAAAACAGATGCAAAGTATCACAACCTGCAGCAAGTGCATGCCGAGTACAATGCAACAGGTCCTCGTCCTCCCAGTGACGGGCCACCACTGTGAAAATCTCTATACAATGATCACGGCTAAACAAACAAGGACACTGGCAGAAAATCTCTATACAATGATCCCGGCTAGACAAACAACAAGGGCACTGGCACATAAGGCCATCAACTCAACAGAAAAGTACTTCGGGAAAGTGAGGCCAATCAGACAGAATCACTCGCCCTCCTGGGGCTCGAGGTTACAAATCTATCCTTTAGGAAATCTCACAGACAAACAAAATCTGGAAAATGGTATAGAGAATAACAGAAAACTATGGCATGCTGTGCTAATGCGGTGTGTGAGGCTACTATCACAGAGTATGTATGTACGGAGGCTGGATAGTGTATTGGTTAGGGGCTCTACCTCTGACACAGGAGACCAGGGTTTGAATCTCATCTCTGTTCAGGAAGTAACTATTCAGTGAGGAGGCCTGGGTCAAGACTCCCTAACACTGCTACTGCCTGTAGAGCGCACCCTAGTGGCTGCAGCTCTGGCCTAATGCTGCTACTGTCTATAGTGCACCCCCTAGTGGCTGCAGCTCTGGCCTAACACTGCTACTGCCTATAGAGCACCCCCTAGTGGCTGCAGCTCTGGCCTAACACTGCTACTGCCTATAGTGCACCCCCTAGTGGCTGCAGCTCTGGCCTAACACTGCTACTGCCTATAGAGCACCCTTTAGTGGCTGCAGCTCTGGCCTAACACTGCTACTGGCTATAGAGCGCCCCCTACTGGCTGCAGCTCTGGCCTAACACTGCTATTGCCTATAGAGTGCCCCTAGTGGCTGCAGCTCCGGCATAACACTGCTACTGCCTATAGAGCACCCCCTAGTGGCTGCAGCTCTGGCCTAACACTGCTACTGCCTATAGAGCACCCTTTAGTGGCTGCAGCTCTGGCCTAACACTGCTACTGGCTATAGAGCGCCCCCTAGTGGCTGCAGCTCTGGCCTAACACTGCTACTGCCTATAGAGCAGCCCCTAGTGGCTGCAGCTCTGGCCTAATGCTGCTACTGCCTATAGTGCACCCCCTAGTGGCTGCAGCTCCGGCCTAACACTGCTACTGGCTATAGAACGCCCCCTAGTGGCTGCAGCTTTGGCCTAACACTGCTACTATCTATAGAGCACCACCTAGTGGCTGTAGCTTTGGCCTAACACTGCTACTGCCTATAGAGCGCCCCCTAATGGCTGCAGCTCTGGCCTAATACTACTACTGCCTATAGAGCACCCCCTAGTGGCTGCAGCTCTGGCCTAACACTGCTACTGCCTATAGTGCACCCCCTAGTGGCTGCAGCTCCGGCCTAACACTGCTACTGCCTATAGAACGCCCCCTAGTGGCTGCAGCTTTGGCCTAACACTGCTACTATCTATAGAGCACCACCTAGTGGCTGTAGCTTTGGCCTAACACTGCTACTGCCTATAGAGCGCCCCCTAATGGCTTCAGCTCTGGCCTAATACTACTACTGCCTATAGAGCACCCCCTAGTGGCTTCAGCTCTGGCCTAACACTGCTACTGCCTATAGAGTGCCCCCTAGTGGCTGCAGCTCTGGCCTAACACTGCTACAGCCTATAGAGTGCACCCCTAGTGGCTACAGCTCTGGCCTAACCCTGCTACTGCCTATAGAGCGCCCCCTAATAGCTGCAGCTCTGGCCTAATACTACTACTGCCTATAGAGCACCCCCTAGTGGCTGCAGCTCTGGCCTAACACTGCTACAGCCTATAGAGCACCCCCTAGTGGCTTCAGCTCTGGCCCAACACTGCCACTGCTTTTAGAGCGCGTCCTAATGGCTGCAGCTCTGGCCTAACACTGCTACTGCTTATAGAACGCCCCCTAGTGGCTGCAGCTCTGGCCTAACTGCTACTGCCTATAGAGCCCCCCTAGTGGCTGCAGATCTGGCCTAACACTGCTACTGCCTATAGAGCACGTCCTAGTGGCTGCAGCTCTGGCCTAACACTGCTACTGCCTATAGAGACCCCCTAGTGGCTGCAGCTTTGGCCTAACACTGCTACTGCCTATAGAGCCCCCCTAGTGGCTGCAGATCTGGCCTAACACTGCTACTGCCTATAGAGCTCCCCTAGTGGCTGCAGCTCTGGCCTAACACTGCTACTGCCTATAGAGCACGTCCTAGTGGCTGCAGCTCTGGCCTAACACTGCTACTGCCTATAGAGACCCCCTAGTGGCTGCAGCTTTGGCCTAACACTGCTACTGCCTATAGAGCCCCCCTAGTGGCTGCAGATCTGGCCTAACACTGCTACTGCCTATAGAGCTCCCCTAGTGGCTGCAGCTCTGGCCTAACACTGCTACTGCCTATAGAGCGCGTACTTGTGGCTGCAGCTCTGGCCTAACACTGCTACTGCCTATAGAGCGCCCCCTAGTGGCTGCAGCTTTGGCCTAACACTGCTACTATCTATAGAGCACCCCTTAGTGGCTGCAGCTCTGGCCTAACACTGCTACAGCCTATAGAGCTCCCCCTAGTGGCTGCAGCTCTGGCCTAACACTGCTTCCTATAGAGTGCCCCCTAGTGGCTGCAGCTCTGGCCTAACACTGCTACTTCCTATAGAGCGCCCCCTAGTGGCTGCAGCTTTGGCCTAACACTGCTACTGCCTATAGAGCACCTCCTAGTGGCTGCAGCTCTGGCCTAACACTGCTACTGCCTATAGAGCGCCCTTTAGTGGCTGCAGCTCTGGCCTAACACTGCTACTGCCTATAGAGCACCCTTTAGTGGCTGCAGCTCTGGCGCTTTGAGACCGCCAGGAGAAAAGCAAAAAGCGCAAATGTTCTGTGTCTTGTCCATGTGAGGGAAGTGTCCACACGAAAAAACGTATGTGCATTATTGAGAACGTATCTATCCCCCAGGCCGACGATGGCCAAATAGCCTAAAACAGGAGTATTGGGCCAATCACATATTTTGCCTGTTCATTTTGCAAGGCGGAATTCCAAGCTGCATACAACTGGCTTTATACTGTATATTCATGCAAGGCAGATTTTTTGTAACTCATTGACCATTTCTAGTTGTAGCTATGTAGGTTTAAAGGAATGAGATAAACAATTGTATCTATCCTCCATCTCCTAAAAAAAAAAAAAAAACTTCTATATCCCTTAGTTTTATTTTATATTTAAATCTACATTTAAGTAGTTTTTAGTAGTATTTTTTTTTTTTTTAATATTTCATTGTCTCTGCTCAATGTCACAAGTTTTGAGCGTTGCCAGAGCTACATCTAGGAACTATTGACCCTTTTATCCATCCCCTGCTTTCAGAAGCTATTCTTTACCAGGAAGAGTTTTATGGCTGGAATTCATTATTGCTGTAGTCTGACCAGGCCCCGACTGGAGAGAAACTGTCAGTTGCACAGCTGAATGTTAACTCTTCCAGACAAAAAAAAAACCCCACAGCCTAGATATTAATATGCTTGGCACTGTCCAGACACGTGTTTATCTCACCAGTTTAATTTTCCCCTTGGTAATTCTATAGGAGTATAGGTCAGTTTTACACCTAGCCAATGCGTTTGTGGTGCGATGCCCCGCCCCCATTGCAGAGCATTGCAGAGCACAAAATGCCTAACATATGACTGCAGCAGAGTGAGCCGACACAGTCATATGCATAGCTCCGCCCCCGCACACCCTTCACCAGTGACGTACTGCCTGCAACACAGGAAGTATGTCACTAGGATTTCCCCGTTGTATTCCTGTTGCCTCCAACATTTTTAACCACTTTATCCACCACTACAGTATATCTACGTCCTCTGTGACTTCATCTAAGTCACGAGTCAGTAGATATACGTCTTATAGCAGAAGCAGTACTGTGCAGGATTGGGGTTGCTCCTGTGCACACCTCTGGCACTATCTGATGCAGCGCTGATTGGTGAAGGGGAATATACGTTCCCTGAGCTAATGAGATTGATTTTTACCATTAAAAATACTTTAATTTTCTCAGTTCATAGTGAAAAATACACTCTGTAGCATTATGTCAGAACCAAATATCTTCACCCTAAATTGTGACAGGAACATAATCTAAGTTTTGTGATAAGTGGTAAGAATAGCCAAACAAAATTTGTGTTTTTTTATCTACAGTAGCACTCTATTTTTAAACTGGAATTGGTAAAACTGAAAAATAAATCTGTTTTTTCTATTTTTTCCCTTGTTTTCCCATTAAAATTCATTGAAAACAAAATTGTTTGAGGGAAGAAAATGGCATACAGTGGCGATTAGCGCCAATCACAAACGCATTACCTGCATCATTTTGGCCGCGATTCTGGAGCGATCGCGGTACAGTGCTATTAAAGCGCTGAAGTGTCCAGTGATTTTTACCACGCTAATCACGGTAAAATCACTTGTGCAAAATGCTAGCGGTAAGCGTTGGAGTTTTGAGGTTTTAAGTGTGAAAGGGCCCTAAAACTAGGCTGTATTTTTGTTAGTTCGGCGTTCAGTCTCGGGAAAAGGAGTAAAAAGACATCATTATTGCGCTATCCACAGACCTTAAAAGGACAACCACTTGCTTGAATTTGGATTTGTACTGGAAAAGATGACATATAAAACCTCTGTTTTAAAAATACAGCATTACCTTTTCTTAAAAACAAGCACTGGAGGACTTATTGGTTAGTTTTGGCCAAATTTGCCAAAACCCGCCTGGTAACTCTGCCTCCTCTAATAATATATGTTGGCCAATATACTGTATTTTTAGAATATTCTCTGTTGCTTCAAGGAAAACGTTACCCAAATGAAACCCCAAATCCAGCCAAAACTTTTATGATCGTGTTGGATGAAGAGGAAAAGAGAACATATTCTGAGTTTTTATGGCTGTACGGTTGCTGTGAAGGACGTTTTCTACGTGGGAAATGGGGGTAAACCGCGGCAAAGCATACCGCAGCAAAGAAAACAGAAAATACGTAGGCGTGAGGGTGAGGAACCTCTATTAGGCTCTATTGGAGGGTGAGGAACCTCTATTAGGTTCTATTGGAGGGTGAGGAACGTCTATAAGGCTCTATTGGAGGGTGAGGAACCTCTATTAGGCTCTATTGGAGGGTGAGGAACCTCCATTAGGTTCTATTGGAGGGTGAGGAACCTCCATTAGGCTCTATTGGAGGGTGAGGAACCTCTATTAGGTTCTATTGGAGGGTGAGGAACCTCTATAAGGCTCTATTGGAGGGTGAGGAACCTCTATTAGGCTCTATTGGAGGGTGAGGAACCTCTATTAGGCTCTATTGGAGGGTGAGGAACCTCTATTAGGTTCTATTGGAGGGTGAGGAACCTCTATTAGGCTCTATTGGAGGGTGAGGAACCTCTATAAGGCTCTATTGGAGGGTGAGGAACCTCTATTAGGTTCTATTGGAGGGTGAGGAACCTCTATCAGGTTCTATTGGAGGGTGAGGAACCTCTATTAGGTTCTATTGGTGACAAGATCAGATTTCATCTCTTGGTGTCTCTATAATAGGTAGAGTATCTTTCTCAATGGCGACCAACTTTGCAGAGATTTTAACCACTTGAGGACCGAAGGCTTACACCCCTCTAGTGACCAGGCTATTTTTTGCAATTTAGGCCACTGCAGCTTTAAAGAGACACTTAAGCCAGAAAAAAAAGTGAGTTTTACTCACCTGGGTCTTCTACCAGCCCCCTGTAGCAGTCCTGTGCCCTCGCAGCCACTCACTAATCCTCTGGTCCCCCGCTGCCAGCTAGTTTAGTTTTTGCCGACAGGCCCGTCAGGACTGGCCATGCGTAGCTTTTTCCGCATTCCCGACTGTGATTAGCACTATTGCGGGCTGCAACGTGTACAAAAATACGTGTTGCCGCATTATGAACGCATAAATATGCGGCAACGCGTATTTTTGTATGCGTTGCGGCCCGCAATAGCGCTAATTACAGTCGGGAATGCGGAAAAAGCTACGCATGGCCAGTCCTGACGGGCCTGTCGGCAAAAACGAAACTAGCTGGCAGCGGGAAACCAGAGGATTAGTGAGTGGCTGTGAGGGCACAGGATGGCTGCAGGGGGCTGGTAGAAGCAGAACTAGCTGGCAGCGGGGGCCCAGAGGATTGAGTGGCTGCGAGGGCACAGGACTGCTGCAGGGGGATGGTAGAAGCAGAACTAGCTGGCAGCGGGGGACCAGAGGATTAGTGAGTGGCTGCGAGGGCACAGGACTGCTGCAGGGGGCTGGTAGAAGCAGAACTAGCTGGCAGCGGGGGACTGGAGGATTAGTGAGTGGCTGCGAGGGCACAGGACTGCTGCAGGGGGCTGGTAGAAGCAGAACTAGCTGGCAGCGGGGGACTGGAGGATTAGTGAGTGGCTGCGAGGGCACAGGACTGCTGCAGGGGGCTGGTAGAAGCAGAACTAGCTGGCAGCGGGGGAGCAGAGGATTAGTGAGTGGCTGCGAGGGCACAGGACTGCTGCAGGGGGCTGGTAGAAGCAGAACTAGCTGGCAGCGGGGACCAGAGGATTAGTGAGTGGCTGCGAGGGCACAGGACTGCTGCAGGGGGCTGGTAGAAGCAGAACTAGCTGGCAGCGGGGGACTGGAGGATTAGTGAGTGGCTGCGAGGGCACAGGACTGCTGCAGGGGGCTGGTAGAAGCAGAACTAGCTGGCAGCGGGGGACTGGAGGATTAGTGAGTGGCTGCGAGGGCACAGGACTGCTGCAGGGGGCTGGTAGAAGCAGAACTAGCTGGCAGCGGGGGAGCAGAGGATTAGTGAGTGGCTGCGAGGGCACAGGACTGCTGCAGGGGGCTGGTAGAAGCAGAACTAGCTGGCAGCGGGGGAGCAGAGGATTAGTGAGTGGCTGCGAGGGCACAGGACTGCTGCAGGGGGCTGGTAGAAGCAGAACTAGCTGGCAGCTGGGGACCAGAGGATTAGTGAGTGGCTGCGAGGGCACAGGACTGCTGCAGGGGGCTGGTAGAAGCAGAACTAGCTGGCAGCGGGGGAGCAGAGGATTAGTGAGTGGCTGCGAGGGCACAGGACTGCTGCAGGGGGCTGGTAGAAGCAGAACTAGCTGGCGGCGGGGGACCAGAGGATTAGTGAGTGGCTGCGAGGGCACAGGACTGCTGCAGGGGGCTGGTAGAAGCAGAACTAGCTGGCAGCGGGGGACCAGAGCATTAGTGAATGGCTGCGAGGGCACAGGACTGCTGCAGGGGGCTGGTAGAAGCAGAACTAGCTGGCAGTGGGGGACCAGAGGATTAGTGAGTGGCTGCGAGGGTACAGGACTGCTGCAGGGGGCTGGTAGAAGCAGAACTAGCTGGCAGCGGGGGACCAGAGGATTAGTGAGTGGCTGTGAGGGCACAGGACTGCTGCAGGGGGCTGGTAGAAGCAGAACTAGCTGGCAGCGGGGGACCAGAGGATTAGTGAGTGGCTGTGAGGGCACAGGACTGCAGCAGGGGGCTGGTAGAAGCAGAACTAGCTGGCAGCGGGGGACCAGAGGATTAGTGAGTGGCTGTGAGGGCACAGGACTGCTGCAGGGGGCTGGTAGAAGCAGAACTAGCTGGCAGCGGGGGAGCAGAGGATTAGTGAATGGCTGCGAGGGCACAGGACTGCTGCAGGGGGCTGGTAGAAGCAGAACTAGCTGGCAGTGGGGGACCAGAGGATTAGTGAGTGGCTGCGAGGGTACAGGACTGCTGCAGGGGGCTGGTAGAAGCAGAACTAGCTGGCAGCGGGGGACTGGAGGATTAGTGAGTGGCTGCGAGGGCACAGGACTGCTGCAGGGGGCTGGTAGAAGCAGAACTAGCTGGCAGCGGGGGAGCAGAGGATTAGTGAGTGGCTGCGAGGGCACAGGACTGCTGCAGGGGGCTGGTAGAAGCAGAACTAGCTGGCAGCGGGGACCAGAGGATTAGTGAGTGGCTGCGAGGGGACAGGACTGCTGCAGGGGGCTGGTAGAAGCAGAACTAGCTGGCAGCGGGGGACCAGAGGATTAGTGAGTGGCTGCGAGGGCACAGGACTGCTGCAGGGGGCTGGTAGAAGCAGAACTAGCTGGCAGCGGGGGAGCAGAGGATTAGTGAGTGGCTGCGAGGGGACAGGACTGCTGCAGGGGGCTGGTAGAAGCAGAACTAGCTGGCAGCGGGGGACCAGAGGATTAGTGAGTGGCTGCGAGGGCACAGGACTGCTGCAGGGGGCTGGTAGAAGCAGAACTAGCTGGCAGCGGGGGACCAGAGGATTAGTGAGTGGCTGTGAGGGCACAGGACTGCTGCAGGGGGCTGGTAGAAGCAGAACTAGCTGGCGGCGGGGGACCAGAGGATTAGTGAGTGGCTGTGAGGGCACAGGACTGCTGCAGGGGGCTGGTAGAAGCTCCAGGTGAGTAAAACTTTTTTCTTGCTTAAGGTTCACTTTAAGGCCTTGCTGCAGGGCTGTACAACTCGGCACACAAGTGATCCCCCCTGTATGGCCACACGGTGCCGTCTCTTGCCGCTGGCAACTGCCGCTGGTGAGTGTTTCGAGCCCGTCCTTTAGCCCATGCATGACTCCACTTTTTATGATAAGCCAAACTGTTTTGCAGGCAATTTTTTAAATCAATGATATCATGCCACGCAGCACGTACTTGCTTTTTGTTTTCACAGTACTTCCGGTCAATCTGCTGCCGGTGGCCTAATAGTTTATCGAAGGACCATTCCTTTTAAGGACAAACATCATTGTGGCGGACAACTTGTTTTTCATTTAGGGTGCTACATTTGATTTATCAATAGGTCAAGCACTGGTGGTAATATAGCTGTGTTAGGAAGCAAATGCTGCTGCCACCTAATTTCGGCATTTGTCCAAACAAAGGTTTCCTCCACAGTCATCTTCTGCACCCACACAACTGAGATGCTCTCCCAATGCATCCACTTACGGCAGGGTCAGGTAACCATCATCTCATCCCTACGGAGACACTTGAGATACGGCCCAGCAAAAAACGAGATAGGGCAGCATTCTGTCTCAGCAGCCTGAGAAGCTGGAAGTCCATAAAGAGAGACTTCATTAGCATGCATCATTGATCCATAGACACGGCCTTCTGCATCGGAAGAGCAGTGAGGCGGGCGTCTCCTCCACTCCCGGGCTTGTCAGTGCCCTCTATGATGAGGAGCTGAAGATGAGGAAATAAACCCTCACCCCGGGTTCGCTTTAAGTTACAGTTAGCTCCGCCCTCATCCGGTCATTGCCACGCCCATTTTTTTGCCGCGGCGCTACGCGCCGCAGGTTCTGTCCACTAATTTTTGCCGCGGCGCGCTTCGCGCGCCGCAGGTTGTAGCCACGCCCATATTTTGCCGCAGGTCATAGGGGGCCCACAATTACAATTTTGCACAGGGGCCCACTGCTGGCTGTGTCCGCCACTGATTAGCGCCAATCACAAACGCATTACCTGCATCATTTTGGCCGCGATTCTGGAGCGATCGCGGTACAGTGCTATTAAAGCGCTGAATTGTCCAGTGATTTTTACCACGCTAATCACGGTAAAATCACTTGTGCAAAATGCTAGCGGTAAGCGTTGGAGTTTTGAGGTTTTAAGTGTGAAAGGGCCCTAAAACTAGGCTGTATTTTTGTTAGTTTGGCGTTCAGTCTCGGGAAAAGGAGTAAAAAGACATCATTATCATTGCGCTATCCACAGACCTTAAAAGGACAACCACTTGCTTGAATTTGGATTTGTACTGGAAAAGATGACATATAAAACCTCTGTTTTAAAAATACAGCATTACCTTTTCTTAAAAACAAGCACTGGAGGACTTATTGGTTAGTTTTGGCCAAATTTGCCAAAACCCGCCTGGTAACTCTGCCTCCTCTAATAATATATGTTGGCCAATATACTGTATTTTTAGAATATTCTCTGTTGCTTCAAGGAAAACGTTACCCAAATGAAACCCCAAATCCAGCCAAAACTTTTATGATCGTGTTGGATGAAGAGGAAAAGAGAACATATTCTGAGTTTTTATGGCTGTACAGTTGCTGTGAAGGACGTTTTCTGCGTGGGAAATGGGGGTAAACCGCGGCAAAGCATACCGCAGCAAAGAAAACAGAAAATACGTAGGCGTGAGGATGAGGAACCTCTATTAGGCTCTATTGGAGGGTGAGGAACCTCTATTAGGCTCTATTGGAGGGTGAGGAACCTCTATAAGGCTCTATTGGATGGTGAGGAACCTCTATTAGGCTCTATTGGAGGGTGAGGAACCTCAATTAGGCTCTATTGGAGGGTGAGGAACCTCTATTAGGTTCTATTGGAGGGTGAGGAACCTCTATTAGGCTCTATTGGAGGGTGAGGAACCTCTATAAGGCTCTATTGGAGGGTGAGGAACCTCTATTAGGTTCTATTGGAGGGTG
Organism: Hyperolius riggenbachi; assembly: GCF_040937935.1. Classification (NCBI taxonomy): domain Eukaryota; kingdom Metazoa; phylum Chordata; class Amphibia; order Anura; family Hyperoliidae; genus Hyperolius; species Hyperolius riggenbachi. The sequence goes on along the minus strand of NC_090651.1, from coordinate 13,874,192 downwards.
AGGAACCTCTATTAGGTTCTATTGGAGGGTGAGGAACCTCTATTAGGTTCTATTGGAGGGTGAGGAACCTCTATTAGGTTCTATTGGAGGGTGAGGAACCTCTATTAGGTTCTATTGGAGGGTGAGGAACCTCTATTAGGCTCTATTGTTGACAAGATCAGATTTCATCTCTTGGTGTCTCTATGATAGGTAGAGTATCTTTCTCAATGGCGACCAACTTTGCAGAGATTTTAACCACTTGAGGACCGAAGGCTTACACCCCTCTAGTGACCAGGCTATTTTTTGCAATTTAGGCCACTGCAGCTTTAAAGAGACACTTAAGCCAGAAAAAAAAGTGAGTTTTACTCACCTGGGTCTTCTACCAGCCCCCTGTAGCAGTCCTGTGCCCTCGCAGCCACTCACTAATCCTCTGGTCCCCCGCTGCCAGCTAGTTTAGTTTTTGCCGACAGGCCTGTCAGGACTGGCCATGCGTAGCTTTTTCCGCATTCCCGACTGTGATTAGCTCTATTGCGGGCTGCAACGTGTACAAAAATACGTGTTGCCGCATTATGAACGCATAAATATGCGGCAACGCGTATTTTTGTATGCGTTGCGGCCCGCAATAGCGCTAATTACAGTCGGGAATGCGGAAAAAGCTACGCATGGCCAGTCCTGACGGGCCTGTCGGCAAAAACTAAACTAGCTGGCAGCGGGAAACCAGAGGATTAGTGAGTGGCTGCGAGGGCTCAGGACTGCAGCAGGGGGCTGGTAGAAGCTCCAGGTGAGTAAAACTTTTTTCTGGCTTAAGGTTCACTTTAAGGCCTTGCTGCAGGGCTGTACAACTCGGCACACAAGTGATCCCCCGTGTGGCCACACGGTGCAGTCTCTTGCCGCTGGCCACTGCCGCTGGTGAGTGTTTCGAGCCCGTCCTCTAGCCCATGCATTACTCCACTTTTTATGATAAGCCAAACTGTTTTGCAGGCAATTTTTTTAAATCAATGATATCATGCCACGCAGCACGTACTTGCTTTTTGTTTTCACAGTACTTCCGGACAATCTGCTGCCGGTGGCCTAATAGTTTATCGAAGGACCAATTCTTTTAAGGACAAACAGCATTGTGGCGGACAACTTGTTTTTCATTTAGGGTGCTGCATTTGATTTATCAATAGGTCAAGCACTGGTGGTAATATAGCTGTGTTAGGAAGCAAATGCTGCTGCCACCTAATTTCGGCATTTGTCCAAACAAAGGTTTCCTCCACAGTCATCTTCTGCACCCACACAACTGAGATGCTCTCCCAATGCATCCACTTACGGCAGGGTCAGGTAACCATCATCTCATCCCTACGGAGACACTTGAGATACGGCCCAGCAAAAAACGAGATAGGGCAGCATTCTGTCTCAGCAGCCTGAGAAGCTGGAAGTCCATAAAGAGAGACTTCATTAGCATGCATCATTGATCCATAGACACGGCCTTCTGCATCGGAAGAGCAGTGAGGCGGGCGTCTCCTCCACTCCCGGGCTTGTCAGTGCCCTCTATGATGAGGAGCTGAAGATGAGGAAATAAACCCTCACCCCGGGTTCGCTTTAAGTTACAGTTAGCTCCGCCCTCATCCGGTCATTGCCACGCCCATTTTTTTGCCGCGGCGCTACGCGCCGCAGGTTCTGTCCACTAATTTTTGCCGCGGCGCGCTTCGCGCGCCGCAGGTTGTAGCCACGCCCATATTTTGCCGCAGGTCATAGGGGGCCCACAATTACAATTTTGCACAGGGGCCCACTGCTGGCTGTGTCCGCCACTGATTAGCGCCAATCACAAACGCATTACCTGCATCATTTTGGCCGCGATTCTGGAGCGATCGCGGTACAGTGCTATTAAAGCGCTGAATTGTCCAGTGATTTTTACCACGCTAATCACGGTAAAATCACTTGTGCAAAATGCTAGCGGTAAGCGTTGGAGTTTTGAGGTTTTAAGTGTGAAAGGGCCCTAAAACTAGGCTGTATTTTTGTTAGTTTGGCGTTCAGTCTCGGGAAAAGGAGTAAAAAGACATCATTATCATTGCGCTATCCACAGACCTTAAAAGGACAACCACTTGCTTGAATTTGGATTTGTACTGGAAAAGATGACATATAAAACCTCTGTTTTAAAAATACAGCATTACCTTTTCTTAAAAACAAGCACTGGAGGACTTATTGGTTAGTTTTGGCCAAATTTGCCAAAACCCGCCTGGTAACTCTGCCTCCTCTAATAATATATGTTGGCCAATATACTGTATTTTTAGAATATTCTCTGTTGCTTCAAGGAAAACGTTACCCAAATGAAACCCCAAATCCAGCCAAAACTTTTATGATCGTGTTGGATGAAGAGGAAAAGAGAACATATTCTGAGTTTTTATGGCTGTACAGTTGCTGTGAAGGACGTTTTCTGCGTGGGAAATGGGGGTAAACCGCGGCAAAGCATACCGCAGCAAAGAAAACAGAAAATACGTAGGCGTGAGGATGAGGAACCTCTATTAGGCTCTATTGGAGGGTGAGGAACCTCTATTAGGCTCTATTGGAGGGTGAGGAACCTCTATAAGGCTCTATTGGATGGTGAGGAACCTCTATTAGGCTCTATTGGAGGGTGAGGAACCTCTATTAGGTTCTATTGGAGGGTGAGGAACCTCTATTAGGCTCTATTGGAGGGTGAGGAACCTCTATTAGGTTCTATTGGAGGGTGAGGAACCTCTATTAGGTTCTATTGGAGGGTGAGGAACCTCTATTAGGCTCTATTGGAGGGTGAGGAACCTCTATTAGGCTCTATTGGAGGGTGAGGAACCTCTATTAGGCTCTATTGGAGGGTGAGGAACCTCTATTAGGCTCTATTGGAGGGTGAGGAACCTCAATTAGGCTCTATTGGAGGGTGAGGAACCTCTATTAGGTTCTATTGGAGGGTGAGGAACCTCTATTAGGCTCTATTGGAGGGTGAGGAACCTCTATAAGGCTCTATTGGAGGGTGAGGAACCTCTATTAGGTTCTATTGGAGGGTGAGGAACCTCTATTAGGTTCTATTGGAGGGTGAGGAACCTCTATTAGGTTCTATTGGAGGGTGAGGAACCTCTATTAGGTTCTATTGGAGGGTGAGGAACCTCTATTAGGCTCTATTGTTGACAAGATCAGATTTCATCTCTTGGTGTCTCTATGATAGGTAGAGTATCTTTCTCAATGGCGACCAACTTTGCAGAGATTTTAACCACTTGAGGACCGAAGGCTTACACCCCTCTAGTGACCAGGCTATTTTTTGCAATTTAGGCCACTGCAGCTTTAAAGAGACACTTAAGCCAGAAAAAAAAGTGAGTTTTACTCACCTGGGTCTTCTACCAGCCCCCTGTAGCAGTCCTGTGCCCTCGCAGCCACTCACTAATCCTCTGGTCCCCCGCTGCCAGCTAGTTTAGTTTTTGCCGACAGGCCTGTCAGGACTGGCCATGCGTAGCTTTTTCCGCATTCCCGACTGTGATTAGCTCTATTGCGGGCTGCAACGTGTACAAAAATACGTGTTGCCGCATTATGAACGCATAAATATGCGGCAACGCGTATTTTTGTATGCGTTGCGGCCCGCAATAGCGCTAATTACAGTCGGGAATGCGGAAAAAGCTACGCATGGCCAGTCCTGACGGGCCTGTCGGCAAAAACTAAACTAGCTGGCAGCGGGAAACCAGAGGATTAGTGAGTGGCTGCGAGGGCACAGGACTGCTGCAGGGGGCTGGTAGAAGCTCCAGGTGAGTAAAACTTTTTTCTTGCTTAAGGTTCACTTTAAGGCCTTGCTGCAGGGCTGTACAACTCGGCACACAAGTGATCCCCCCTGTATGGCCACACGGTGCCGTCTCTTGCCGCTGGCAACTGCCGCTGGTGAGTGTTTCGAGCCCGTCCTTTAGCCCATGCATGACTCCACTTTTTATGATAAGCCAAACTGTTTTGCAGGCAATTTTTTAAATCAATGATATCATGCCACGCAGCACGTACTTGCTTTTTGTTTTCACAGTACTTCCGGACAATCTGCTGCCGGTGGCCTAATAGTTTATCTAACGACCATTCCTTTTAAGGACAAACAGCATTGTGGCGGACAACTTGTTTTTCATTTAGGGTGCTACATTTGATTTATCAATAGGTCAAGTGCTGGTGGTAATATAGCTGTGTGATGAAGCAAATGCTGCTGCCACCCAATTTCGTTATTTGGCCAAACAAAGGTTTCCTCCACAGTCATCTTCTGCACCCACACAATAGAGATGCTCTCCCAATTCACCCACTTATGGCAGGGTCAGGTAACCATCATCTCATCCCTACGGAGACACTTGAGATACGGCCCAGCAAAAAACGAGATAGGGAAGCATTCTGTCTCAGCAGCCTGAGAAGCTGGAAGTCCATAAAGAGAGACTTCATTAGCATGCATCATTGATCCATAGACACGGCCTTCTGCATCGGAAGAGCAGTGAGGCGGGCGGCTCCTCCACTCCCGGGCTTGTCAGTGCCCTCTATGATGAGGAGCTGAAGATGAGGATGAAAAGGATCATTATTCTTCCCCCTCACACAGACATATGCTGTGTTAATTGAGAGCAAATTGCCCTGCCTGGTAACATGGGAGAAGATGAGGAGCCGGGCAAAAGAAGGGATAATTTGTCAGCGTTTAGGAGGTCAGCGGGTCAATTTATAAATAACTGAGTGTCTTCACCTGAGCGGAGCAGCTCCTGTAATCTGAGAGAGAGGCATCTGCCTCGTCCCCACTAGCGCCCGTATGACAATTGCAAAAAGACAGCTTTATACCAAAGCACAAGGACAAAATGGCAGTTCCTCCCTTTCTCCAGCCAAAATCAGGTTCTTCTTACACCCAGGGCCTCAAAGGCAGAAAGAAATTGGAGGTGTTGCCTTCTACAAGCAGATTAGAGAAATTGCCCCTTATGCCATTTGCTTTTTCTCTTAAGCTTTCTCCCAGGTAATATTTTCACATCTTGTCATAAAATGCCTTTTAAACCCCCAGCAAGCAAGCAAATAAACACAATTTTGATGGCACATTTTCCTCAACTTTTAGGTACTTTTTAAATTGTAAAATGCTAAAAGTTGTTTTTAAGAGACTATGAAAATTATCACATTGGAGATAACTCAGGAGAAAAAGTTAATTGCATAGGGACCATTTTGTAAGTTACAGGACAACAGTATTGTTATACAGATTACTTTGTATGGGCAAAGTTAAGTGTTGAGTGCAGTAGAAACCAATTTCAAGTCCGTTCTTAAAAGTTTCTAGTGTGCGCCTTAAAGGACATCCGAGGTGAAAATAAACGAATGAAATTAATGATTGTATCTACACTCCTCCTCCTAAAAATGACTTTTTAAGATATTTCACAGTTTTATTGCATATTCAAATCTACCTTTTAGGTTTTTATTGTTCTATTTTTTTTGCTCAATGACACATTCATTTAAGTATGCCAGAGCTAAAACCTATGAACTATTGATGCTTGTTATCTCTTTCCTGCTCTTAGAAGGCATTTTCTGCTAGGAAAGTGTTTTATAGTTGGAATGTCTTATCAGTGAGGGTCACACTGTAGTCACTTCCTGTCTGAGTCAGGACTGAGTCAGCCACTTACATACCTGATATTTAACTCTTTCAGGCAGAGAAAGAATAAAGGGAACACAGCATAGTTATTTGTGTGCTAGGCACTGTACATACACATGTCTATCTCATCATGTCACATGTCACTTCGGGTATCCTTTAAAGTCCTGTAAACACACTAAATCAAACCACATTATTGTCATCTGATTTCGGTGTGTTGGACAACAATCAGGCATGTGTATGTGGGGCAAACGGCAAGACGACTGTTGGGCTCATATCATGCAGTTGGCCACGTGAGCACAACATTGTTGTAACAATGTACTTATTTTGAATGTTATTTTGCCTTCACGCACGGTCTTAAATTGTGTTGTCATTTAGTTGGTTGGTGTGCGGAAATTTCAATTCGTGTCAATGTTGGTCGATTTTTTTTATCAATACCCGGCCGAATCGATCATTTGATCACATCTGATGGAAATCGATGTCTCAATCATTTCTCGTAAATTTTCTGGCAAAATTTCTCTTGATCAGGAGTGTGTTAACAATAACTAACATTTCTATAGCGCTTTTCTCCCATAGGACTCAAAGCGGTAGCGTGTTGCTAGCGGCATTCTATTTTGCGACGTACAGTGTACATAGCAAAGCTTACACACACCTGTGTAGCCCACCCACCCAGCTATTGCCGGTGGCCAAAATGACTGTACCTCTTTCTTTTACTAATTCGAACTTCAGCTAACGCCGGCGCCCAAATTAGTCACTGAGCACTGCTACAGCTGCAATTCTCATTACAGCCTATGGAGGCTCCCAAATCTAAGCGCCAAAATTAGCTGATTCGCTCCTCCCGGTTTCTCCCCGAGAGATGGTGTGCCTGTGCCAGTCACTAATGATAGAAGCGAAACACTAGAGACCTCTAATGGTCACATATGGTATGTGCCCCGGTGCCCCTAGTGTCTGGCCTCTAGCAATTGTCATGAGACAAAGGGCTTAATATACAAAGCGGTGCTAACCTAGTTAGCACGCCTAAAGACTTTGGGCGTGTTAAGTAGTGTGCTAACTAGGTTAGCACCATTTTGAAAATGAACTTGTGTGCAAAGTTTTGCGCGCACAGAACATGGTGCGCGCAAAACAACGGCGCACCCGATGCGCCTATATGGTCGCATGGGGTGCAACCCTAACGTCACACCCCATGCTGTGTGCATGCAAAGTTTTGCGCGCGAGTTGATTTTATCACGACCTGAGTTTAGGCGTGATAGAGGGCTTTTCACAAGCGCGCTAACAGTTAGCACCGCTTTGTGAATCAAGCTCATAGGGTACCGGGTAGAGAAAACACAGGGAGTGAGAGAACACACTGACAGGTGAGTGCAAGCTCCACTGCCTACACTGTGTGTGGGGGGGGGGGCGATTGTGGGAACTGGGGGACCCGACAGGCAGTGCACACAGATCATGCTGAAATTGGTTGAAAATCTCTGTACAGTATGGGTAGAAGTTCGATCAGATCGATTACATCTCATATTGTGGGGAGGGATTAATCTGTTGACCACATTGTCCAGTGTATGGCCAGCCTAAGGTGTATTCATTCAATTCACCCGTCTACTACATAGAATTGGTAAGAACAAGATCGAAAATTGGCATCATAAGGAAATGCAAATGTAGAGGGCTTGAAATTGGCTCAAATGGAGAAAAAAAAATTACCTCAGGTTTGCTTTTTTAACATGCAGTTTATGTGAAAAAAATGAAAAGAAGACTTTGAAGTGGACCTAAACTCTTTCACAGGACAAAAGGAAAACATAATGCTCTCTGTGTTCTCCCCAGAATTTTTTTTACAGCCGGGTGGTATAAAAAAGTAGCCGGGTGGGACGAGATGAGAGAATGCAGGGCTGACGCTTCTCTGCTTACAGGAGGTGAGCCGGTAACAGCCGGGCGGTCACCAAAAATAGTCAGGTGGAGCACCCGCCTAAAAAGAGCCTGGGGAGAACACTGGTGTGAATTTAGAGAGTTTCGCCTGTCTAATTCTCCCTCATCTGTGACTTATCAAAACTGTTATTTTAATCCCTCAGATGTGTCAGCTGGCTGCTTTGGCAGAGCAGCTAATTTGTAAACACAGGATGTTAACCCTTTGTTTGCACCCCTAAAAGCGGGAAGTAGACACTGCAGATTTATTACAAGATTTGTATCAGCTGCAACAAAGCAATGTTTTCCTTTAAATGTTATTATGCCGTTGCTTATCTTTTAGATGCAGAGGACGTTCTAAGTTCGGGTCCACTTTAAGAAGGGATGGTTCACCGCAGAGGATTTCAGCTCCTATTTTTGTTGTGTGGATTTGGCCAGATTTGTAAGGGATCCCCACCCCCTTTTCAATGTTGTACAATTTTTTATTGTTTTGAGTTAGCAAGGCACTTTGGCTAAGAAACTCTCTCGCCTTGGCAAGAGACAGAGTTTTCTTTAATTACATTTACGCTGGACTCCAGAATTAAGCCCAGCTGAGGCTCACGGAAAGGCGCGTCAATCGCTGATGATGAACTCTGCGCAGTTCCCGGGGACGATGTTTTGACTTCCTCGAAGTTGTGAAACTGGATGAGATAAGATAAATGTTCTATTCGCAGCCTCTTTCTAGAGGAAATTGAATTTATAAAAAGATGTGCGAATGATCTGGAGGTGGGAGGAATGGGGGGGGGGGGGGGGGGGGCTAGCAAGGCATAATACATACCATGACGTCACTGCATTGGCAAACCCAACGTTTTTTGCTTGTTTTTAAATGGATCTTTAGAAGAAATAATAATAAAAAAAAAAATCATACTTCATATCAATCTTGCGGGAATAAGTCAGCCTTTCCAAACTTATTTATCTCCCTACTTTGCATAAAATATCTTCCTTCTGACTCCCCTTGTGTGACCTGTAGCTCAGATAAATAGAAGAAAAAAAATCACATGGTCTTCACTTGCAAGCAGGAGTGTTGTGGAGGTAGGGCCGCTTCTAGCTACGAGGGAGCTCCGGGGCAAAAGTAGCCTGGGGACCTCTCTAAGACCTACCCCAGTGTAGTAGGCAGAGGTGCCCCTAATGCCCCCCCCCCCCCCAGTGTTACGGAGGCAAGGGTGACAGGAAGACACCCACTGAGAAACAGGAAGTGCAGAGCAGCAGACGACCTGCAACGCCTGGAACTTGGAGGAGGTGAGTGTGTGCCTGTTACCACTGCCTCGGTAACGCTGGGATCATTTATTGGGGTGGTGGCAGACACTTGGGGTCCCCTATGCATACTTTGGAACCTTGGGGCAATTTCCCCCTTTGACCATGTGTGGGGGGTTTATTTATGTTAACATTGTTGACTCAAACAGTGGGGCTCTCCCAAAGCACCAGGCCAGGAACTAAGAACCACTGGAACCACGGAAGGCAAGATAACCTCTGGTCTGAACCCCTAGAAGGCAGCAGACTACTTTACTGCAAGTGACTGACAAGTGGCAACTCCTAGGATCACCCTCACTAGAGACAAGCAGAGCAGGTCAACTCCACATGTGAGAGGAAACATTTAAAGTGTACCAGAGATACAACATAAAAAAAAAAAAATCATACATACCTGGGGCTTCCTCCAGCCCCCTCCGGCCTAATCTCTTCCTCTACGCCGTCCTCAGTCTTCTGGACCCTACGTAAAGGCCGGTATCTTCGGCTAGTCGGTGCAGACACAGTGCGGCCACGCGCAAGCCCCTGTTTCTCTTCCGCGGCCTGGCACTTTTAGCCATAGACCCTTAAAGAGTACCAAATAAAGATTTTATACATACCTGGGGCTTCCCTCCAGCCCCATATGCACGGATCGCTCCCACGCCGCTGTCCTCCTCTGCCCGCAGCTACAAGAACTTGCTCCCCGCTCTTCCGTCAGTAGAAGCCAGTCTAGCGTAGGAGAAGTGCGCTCTTTGCGCATCTCTCCAGCAACCGCTGGAGGGCGCACTAATCCTGCGTAGTCTGGCTCCGATGACGTCAGTGACGGGAGCCGGTTCTTGTAATTGCAGACTGCGGAGGACGGCGGTGTGGAAGCCATCCGTGCATAAGGGGCTGGAGGAAACCCCAGGTATGTATAAATTTTTTTCTTTATTTCATCTCTGGTTCCCTTTAAGAAGCATGCAGATCAGATGTTTATGACTGAAGTCAGACTGGATTAGATGCATGCTTGTTTCTGATGTGATTCAGACACGACTTCAGCCAAAAAGATCAGCAGGACTGCCAGGCAAATGGTATTGTTTAACAGGAAATAAATATGGCAGCCTCCTTAGTCTCTGGAACAGGTAATGATGTTGACGTTCAGTTTGCATTGGAGGCACCCACTGATTAGGTTTTGTTACATGGTAAGGTCAGGTTCCTCGTACCCAGGTTGTGACAGGTTTGCTTGAGTATTTAAAGGGTAGTTTTTCTCAGAGACCATCAGACAGTGATGGCAGGAATGTCAGGACTCTTCAGACACAGATGAGCGACTCCTGAAGTATTTACTCCTCTTTCAAGGCTCACTAAGCAAGTCCTCAGTCATACAATTCATGACAGATGAGCCTTTCCCATTCATCACAGACTGTATAAAACACACATCAGTGAGCTCCTTGTAGAGAAGGACGCTGCAAATTCTGACACAAGTGAGAGGCTGAGATCCACAGAACAATCCGAGCCTCCGACTACCACAGAGTCACAATCCAACCATCTGACTGCCACAACATTATAATCATAGCCTCTGACCATCACAAGCCAACCTGACTGCCACAATGGCACAATTCAACCCTCTGGCCGTCACAATCCAACCCTCTGACCATCACAAAGTAACAATCCAACCCTCTGGCCGTCACAATCCAACCCTCTGGCCGTCACAATCCAACCCTCTGGCCGTCACAATCCAACCCTCTGGCCGTCACAATCCAACCCTCTGGCCGTCACAATCCAACCCTCTGGCCGTCACAATCCAACCCTCTGGCCGTCACAATCCAACCCTCTGGCCGTCACAATCCAACCCTCTGGCCGTCACAATCCAACCCTCTGGCCGTCACAATCCAACCCTCTGGCCGTCACAATCCAACCCTCTGACCATCACAACATTACAATCATACCCTCTGACCACCACAAAGTAACAATCCAACCCTCTGACCGCCACAACATTACAATCATAGCCTCCGACCATCACAATCCAACCATCTGACTGCCACAACATTACAATCATAGCCTCCGACCATCACAATCCAACCATCTGACTGCCACAACATTACAATCATAGCCTCCGACCATCACAAGCCAACCTTCTGACTGCCAAAATGGCACAATCCAACCCGCTGGCCATCACAATCCAACCCTCTGACCATCACAAAGTAACAAGCCAACCTCTGACCACCACAAACTAACAATACAACCCTCTGACCATCACAACGTCACAATCCAACCTTCTAACCATCACAATCCAACCCTCTGACCATCTCAACGTCACAATCCAACCCTCTGATCGTAACAATCCAACCCTCTGGCCATCACAATCCAACCCTCTGACTATCATAAAGTAACAATCCAACCCTCTGACCATCACAAAGTAACAATCCAACCCTCTGACCATCACAAAGTAACAATCCAACCCTCTGACCATCACAAAGTAACAATCCAACCCTCTGACCATCACAAAGTAACAATCCAACCCTCTGACCATCACAAAGTAACAATCCAACCCTCTGACCATCACAAAGTAACAATCCAACCCTCTGACCATCACAAAGTAACAATCCAACCCTCTGACCATCACAAAGTAACAATCCAACCCTCTGACCATCACAAAAGTAAAAATCCAACCCTCTGATTATCACAACCTCCCAATACAACACTCTGCCCACCACAACCTCCCAATCCAACCCTCTGACCATCACAACCTCCCAATACAACCCTCTGCCCACCACAACCTCACAATACAACCCTCTGCCCACCACAAAGTAACAATCCAACCCTCTGACCATCACAATCCAACCCTCTGATCATCACAAAGTCACTATCCAACCTTTTGACCGCCACAAAGTGATTTTTATGGTGGCCCCACAGATTTTGTATACATGTCTTTAGTGCAAAGTTAAAGGGCACCTGTAGCTCAAGCAATATCCATGGGCACAGACCTTCCCTTGCTATGGGAGTCCGGGTCAACCGGTGCAAAGCCTCAGATTGCCTTCTTGGCCAACAGTGTCAAGCTTCAATTGTAAATAATGAGGGATGTTTTTCTTCTGTTTACACTTATCGTTTTTATGGAAAATCACGGTTCTCTCCTAACATGGCTGCTGAAGATCTCTCTAGTCAAGACTGGGGCCGATTCGCTATGAGACCAAACTTTCCCTCGCTCATATCAACAGCTATAATTGTACCATTTCTGTAACCGCGGGTTTCACTTTAAGCGTAAAAAATATACAAATACTTTGGAATTAAGAAGGAGAAACACTTTGCTCTGGGAAACGGGAGATAATCACAGTCCGTCACTCAAGGCCATGTAATGACTGCACTGGAATAGCCATGATAAATGGGACTTTTTTTGCAATTGGGTTAACATATAAGGTAACAATGATGGCGATGACCTCACTGTCTATGTAGCCCAACACTTTTTTCTAGATAGGAACGAGAAGGGAGGGGCCTGTCTACACTGGAGTTTACGTTGGCCCAAAACGTGAACACTTAATAAAGGGGCACGTATATTTATATACTTTCACACACGGCTATTTCAGATAAAAATCTGAGGTCAAGCTAAGAAAAGACAGAGGAGGGAAGGCTATGAAAGTAGACAGACTTCCCTCTGTGTTTTTCTATGGAACTATTTGTGGAGAGTCTCTCTCTCTCTCTCTCTCTCTCTCTCTCTCTCTCGCTCTTCGGAACTCAGTAACTATGGACCTGAATTACAACTATAAAAGTTAAGGTGGCCACAAACCATACAATAAAATGATCCAATTTAAAAGCAAATTTGATAAAACGATCGGTTGTACAGAAAAATGTAAAGCTTTTTTTTGTCATTCGTTTGAGAACTCTGATCGAATTTCCCATTTTTATTCGATAAAAGAAGAAGATCAGGAGTTTGTAATATTTCTGAACATTTTTTTTATAAAAATTGAACGGTTTAGGGTAGGGTGACAATTTCTTGATGTACAGACCCACGCAAATTTTTTTTATTGAGTTTTTAATCTTTATTTTTCATAATTGGGGAAAAATTTAACACATCTGGTACATTGGTCAGATTTTTAAAATGTTACAATCAGTCAGGAAAATTGATTGCAATTCTTGAATTGAAAAGATGTTTAAAAAAAGGGTATGGTGTGTTTGGCCTCCTTTAGGCCCCGTTCACACTTGAAATCGCAAAACGCCGGCGATTAGGGTTAGGCACCACCAGGGGATGGTTAGGTTTAGGCACCAACAGGGGGGTGGTTAGGGTTAGGCACCACCAGGGGGGTGGTTAGAGTTAGGCACCACCAGAAGGGTGATTAGGGTTAGGCACCACCAGGGGGTTGGTTAGAGTTAGGCACCACCAGGGGGTTGGTTAGAGTTAGGCACCACCAGGTGGGTGATTAGGGTTAGGCACCACCAGGGGGGTGGTTAGAGTTAGGCACCACCAGGGGGGTGGTTAGGGTTAGGCACCACCAGGGGGGTGGTTAGGGTTAGGCACCACCAGGGGGGTGGTTAGGGTTAGGCACCACCAGGGGGGTGGTTAGGGTTAGGCACCACCAGGGGGGTGATTAGGGTTAGGCACCACCCGGGGGGGGGGGTCTAGGGGTAAAATTTATTAAACTATGCTTATTAATGCCAAGGGAGGGTCTAGGGGTTAGGTATAGGTATAGGGAGAGTTCTGTGTGAGAGTACAGTTAGGTATAATTGCAGTAAAATACCTGTAATATCTACAATTTTATTACAATGCTCAATATAAGTGTAAATATCGTTTTTCATCTAGACAGTATTTTGCCATTTCATTAGCGTTCATTCAACAGATTTAGCACTTGATTTTCGCTAATAGCATAGAAACGGGAAAAAAAAATTTACATTAAAAAAAAATGTATAATTTCTGCTATATCCTGCGCCCTTTTTTCCAGATGCCCTTTTTGCATGGACGCCCTGGCACTTCTTGTCCCAATGACAAGAGCCACTGACAACAAAAAGACAAAAAAAAAAACTTGTCAGGGGCACAGACAGCAGTAAAAGCCTGACATATGTAATCCTTCCAGAGATCTCCTTTAAGGCGTAACTAGACTTAACAGGGCACCTCTGCAAAAATTGGTCGCCGAACCCCATGCAGGTCACATGATGCAGGGGTGATTGCTACGCCCATGGAGGAGAGGCTGCACCGCGCATTTGTCAGGCAGTTCAGCGTCCCATCTGCCACCCATTCGGGTGCAATTACAATGCAGGCAAATGGCAGCTTTTATAACACAACACGTGCCAGCGATCGACACACACAGCGACAGTACCTGGCCACAGAGATTCGCAACATATTGCCTCTAAGCACGGCTGCAGCACGCTCAGATGTGACTTCGTGTTGAGGGACCGCCTGTCCACCGCCGGTAGTGCTAACAAGCGTCCGGACGGTGCAGGAGAGCAGCGAACAGGCGATTGGTTTATCGCCTGTCCGCTGCCCATCTGAAAGAGGCCTAAGTCAAGGCAAAGCTGGAAACATAACAACACAATTGTTGCCTCTTTGGTAGGATATAAAACGTAACTTTTAATAAATAAAGATCTAAAATACACCCAGAGCTGGCTGCCTTAATTACAAACTCATAACTTATGAACTAGGGGTCTATAATAAGCAACACTGGAAAGATTACTCCCCCCCCCCTTACAGTTCATATCGTCAATAATAAATTACACAAAACCCCCACCAAAATAACCGGGTTATTTTGGTGGGGGTTTTGTGTAATTTATTATTGACGATATGAACTGTAAGGGGGGGGGGGGGGGGGGGAAGTAATCTTTCCAGTGTTGCTTATTATAGACCCCTAGTTCATAAGTTATGAGTTTGTAATTAAGGCAGCCAGCTCTGGGTGTATTTTAGATCTTTATTTATTAAAAGTTACGTTTTATATCCTACCAAAGAGGCAACAATTGTGGTGTTATGTTTAAGTAATCAGGTGTTTGTGAAAGCTGGAAACATACAGGATTTAACTTAAAGTGGTCTGAAAGTCAGCATTTCTACTTTGCTCTAAAAGATTCCTCACAGCTTGAAAGCTACTATCCCAGAATTTTTTTTTTTTGCAGATCACTGAAATGGTTAAACAAAGCACTTTGTCCGGCTATTCAGCTTCAAATCCGCATCCAAACTGGAGATAACAGTATCTTTGTTTACATTCCAATGTTGACACAATGTGTGTAAACACAGTGTAACAGGTAAAAAGGAGCACTCTGTGCTTCACACAAGCACACAGTTCAGAATAGCTCATTAAGGTGCCCATACACTTACTCGATTTCCCGCCGATAGACAGCAGATTCCATCACTGTGATCGAATCTGTTGTGAAATCGATGAAATCAAACGCTGACCGACCGATTTCCATCCAAAATCGATCGATCCCGTCGATCTGTCCGTGCGGAAACTTTCGCTCGAACACCGGCGGGTCAGGAGTGCGTCGATAGTGGCGTTCAAATGTCCGTCGACCGACGCTAGCAACAATACATTACCTGTTCCGCCAGCGCGTGTCCCCACTGTCCCTTCTCTGCGCTGGGCTCCGGCTGGCTTCACTTACTTCCTGCCGGGGGAAGTTTAAACAGTAGAGCGCCCTCTACTGTTTAAACTTCCCCCGACAGGAAGTAAAGTGAAGCTGAAGCCAGAGCGGAGAAGAGACAGCGGACACCGGGGGACTCACGCCGGCCGGATCAGGTAATGTATGCAGGGGACGGCAGCTCCACAGATTGTGAATCGATTTCATAGTGAAATCGATTCAAAATCTGTTTGCAGTGTAGGCAGCCAATAGATCCCTCTGTGATCAGATTCGATCACAGAGGGATCTGCTGATCGATCTGGGTGCAATCGACCAGTGTATGACTGCTTTTAGAAGATGTTAATATAGAATAAAAAGCAGTTTGAATAAAATGCAATGCCAGCTTTCAGAGTACGATAAACTACACTTTGGAAACTTGTAATTTGTAAACAGACAATTTTACTTATGCACAAAAGCAAATATGAGAACTGTATGAGTAATAAAAATTATTGAATGTTATGTCGGAGTTTCAGCCCACTTTAAGTTCAACTTTTAAATATACTAACGTAACAATAATAAAGAGCAAAAGAAGAAAAAGAAAAGAATAAAGGGGGGATTGCAATGTTCTTCTGCTGGACGGCGACAGCCATCCTCCGCTGTCAGACGACGAGAGGGACTGCCTGTGAGCTCGCCGATGACATTATACAATTACACTGATTTGAGAAACTCCATTACAGCTGATGAAATATTTAGCGGACGCAGGGGATGAGGCGCGATGGCTCTCCCATTTGTTGTGCTAATAGGCGTGGGATGTGTAATAATGTCACAGCCAGGGGAATCACGTCCCGACAGATTAGGCCTGCTAATGATTGGCTCTGAGCGCGACTCTTGAGTAGTAACATGGAGGGAAATCGGAGACGCCTGTTCTGATAACCAATCAGTCATGAGACAACGAGAAGCTCTTCTAAACATATTAGAAGTATTTACAACGCGTTTCATGGGTGACCCCTCTTCCTCAGGTCCATACAATAACTGAGCCTAATGACTCCAGTAAACAGGAATGAGTGCCTCTATATCTTAGATCAAGGGTAGGGAATCTATGGCTCGGGAGGCAGATGTGGCTCTTTTGATGGCTGCATCTGGCTCACAGACAAATCAGTAGGGGGTTGATACACTAAGCTACACTGCTCAAGCAGCACAGCTTAGTGTGGCAGTGCAAGTAACATTTTCAAAGTAGGCACACTACTGCTGTAGCATGCGTTACTAACTTACTCGCACTACCCCAAAACTAACGGCCGCTCCAATTGCCCCACCATGAATCCTGTCAGGTCCAGTGACTTTGTAGAATGAGATCCCCGAACTTTGATTGGCCCAATAGGCTGCCACTTGACAGGCAGCCTATTGGGCCAAAGTGCGGGGATCTTGTCCTACAAAGTGAATCAACCCCCAAGTCAGCTAGCTAATTGTACAAGCTGTTAGTCGGTATTTCTCCTGTCTGTCTCTCGTGGAAATTGCTGATGTTGCTGAAACCCAAGAGAAGCTGAAGACGTGTCTGACACTTCCGCTGCATGGCGGATCAACTGTATACACATCACCATGGCAACAGGGACGTGAGCCCTACTGTACCAGTTTGAAACATTGTATGGCTCTCACGGAATTACATTTTAAAATGTGGCGTTTATGGCTCTAAGCCAAAAAGGTTCCTGAACCCTGGATTAGATCCTGTTCACAACAACCATCAGGCACAATTTTTCAGGTATGGACCTGAAGAAGCAGGTGACAATTAATGAAACTTATACACAGATGACAATGTACACAGATGATAAGCAGGTGATAATTAATGAAACTTGTACACAGAAGCTTTCTGCCATATTTGCTTTAGTGTTATCTCCAGCAATTAGTGATCGAAGGAGAATCTGGGAGCTCACTAGAGAAGGTCAATGAGATGCAAATAATGCTGTCTTGCATATTTTGTGCATCTTGAAATTGGACAAATCAAAACCATCAAGAAGTGATTTCAATAAAGAAAACCCTGAGGGCCCAATTACACTAAAAATCGCAAAACCCACAATCGTAATCGCCTAGCAATCGCTATTTTGCATTGTGACCTTTTGTGATTTTGCAGCACTTGCACTTTGTGAGAATTGCATTTCGATCACTCAGAAAACGCTCCCTGCAGCGCATGTATGTTTTTTGCAAATTGCTATCGCTGCAGCGAGAATAATCCCATTAGGCATATATGCGTCACAGCCGATTGCCGGGTGATCACCAAAGCTCTGAAACGCCGCAGAAAAGTGCCCCAAGATGAATGGGACCTTATAATCCCCCATGAGAAGATGGACTAGTCCAAAACCTCAACACACACAATTGCTATCTTCCAGCTAACCTCCTACACGGGGCGTCCCTGTAAAACGATGCAATCTATGATTGCATCCAACCGAAGCCTCCAACCTGAATGCTAGTTTATGCAATTCCTGCTAGATTTGGTACAGCAGGCAAAGGGTGTATATTAATACACCTGATTGGCTGACTGGCGCCTGCTGACCAGATAAAGGCAGGAGATGAGCAATTGTGTTTGTTGCAGTTAGCATTCAGTTTAGTGGCGGTGGGGTGAGTTCCCTGGAGGCGAGAGGTCCAGGGCTTGCCCACACTTCCCTCTAGGTATAGCATGGTGGTTTGGGGGCCCCAGCTAGTGAGAGAGAGAGACCTGGGGCCCCCGGCTGTCATGCGAACCAGCATTTGGGATTTGCTAGTAAAAGCTGCCAGATCTGCCAGGTTTTGGACTATGTACTGTGAGTGACAGTGACTTAGGGGAAACAAAAAGTAGCTCAGAGCCGGGACAAGGTCCTCCAGCACCCAAGGCTGAGACACCAAAGTGCGCCCCTCCATCCCTCCCACCCCAGCTGTCACACACTGATTGCTATTAGACTAAAAGGGCCACAGGGCCCACAACCTCCCTAACACCTTAATATCTAGTTATCTGGCTTGCAGTCACTGCTATGTATCCCCTTTTCTTATTTCTTTCTGCTTCATACACAATTAGGAATGACAACTGAATGAATTGTGCGCCCCCTCCTACACTGCGCCCTGAGGCTGGAGCCTCTCCAGCCTCTGCCTCAGCCCGGCCCTGAAGTAGCTAATAATGCAAACTCATGCATTTAAAAAAAATTGTCACAATGATCCTTTGAAAAAATAAATAAATAACAGAATTGGAGTGAAGTAAACGTTAAACAAGGGCAAGGACAGTGGCAGGCAGGAAGACTAAAGAGAAAAATGCAGACAGAAAAAAAATGTGCACAAATTTATGTTCAATTATTTTTATAAGCTGAAATCTTTAACTATAAAAACACGATTGGAGGGGGAGACGGTTAGCAGCTACGACCAGTGGCATAGCTAAGGAGCTGTGGGCCCCGATGCAAGTTTTACATTGGGGCCCCCAAGCACTCTATACATAACAATTGATACGGCGCACCAAAACCTGCCATGGGCAACTACAGTGTCAGGTGCAAAAAGGGGATGGGGAGCAGTATGTTAATGATTACTACTATTCAAAGCATCTATAGAAGTGATTACTACCAGCACAGGACCAATACAGAGCTAATACTGTACTTTAGGGAGGGCCCCTCTGCCCCAAGGGCCCCGATGCGGTCGCTACCTCTGCACCCCCTATTGCTTCGAGACTGGCTACGACTTTACGTTCCTCCAGAAAACACAGACAAATCCATGCAGACGAGGAGAGGATGAGGAATGATTGCTGTCTAGTCTGGCAGACAATCCACTTGCTAAAAATATTAGTGTTTGCCTAAAATCTAAGAAAGTCCTGAAAAGAGCTGCCAGAATATGAAGCCTATTAGGAAGAGACACAGAGAGCATGTGACTGGTAGGAGATGCGCAGAGAACCAGGATCTCACTTGCCAACACACAACGTTCCTGCCGGTGTACACGAGTTACTGGAATAACCATCATCTCCTCTAACAAACAACATTCATCACCAGCTAATGGACGTCGCCGAAGAGGGAAGCTGCCAGGCTTCCACCACGGAACAGGCAACTCGTTCTACAGCAATGGCAGGCTTGTGTCCTCAAAGCCCTTCATCACCTGATGTTTGCCCATTGTAAAATATTTCCTCTTTTTGGTTTACATTCTGAAATATATCATAGGTGGTGACATCTTTAGTTCTGCCAGGTGATCTGTACGGAATGTTTGTCACTGATGCTACGTACACACATGCGACAACAATCGTTCGTTGTGAACGACGAATGAACTTTTAATTGATGAAAGAACGACCTAAGCAAAGTTAGCTTTTAAATGTGTGTAACGATCTGATCGTTAGAACGAACGTTACATCACGTAAAGCAACTATTGCGCTTGCGCATAAAAATGAGAAGTTCCATGGAGAAATAGCGAAATGCGCATGTCAAGCCTAGTACGAACGACCGTTTCCAACGATGTACTACTTTTGCAAACGATCGTCGTTGGAAAAAATCCGCCAAGCTAGATTGTTCGTTTTTAAACGATCTAGCTCGTCCGTCGTTACACTTAATGATCGTTGGTTGCTTTTTTTTAAACGATCGTCGTTTGAAACGATCGGGGAACGATCGTTTCAAACGACTATAGTCGCATGTGTGTACGCACCTTGAGAGTTCTATGCACAGATTGGCAGTTAAAAACAGCCGTTAGTTCCCACAATGCAACGAGGTTCACAGACAGAGAACTGCAAGGGCCTTGGCCCTGACATCACGCTGTGGGAGGGAATTCACCACAATATCAGCCATACAGATGTCTCTGATGATCTCTTGATGAAACAAGGTAAATATTTCTCATGGGAATGGGGATATCAGCTACTGATTGGGGTGACGTTCAATCCAGGGTTAAAATTTTCCAGTTAAGAGAAGTTGTACAGAAACATGTAGAGTACCGATTATGGGACACAGAGATGGGATTGTGAGACAGGAAATCAGCTGTGCATTGGAAAATGTCTTCCCGCTGGGTCAACTTTTTATTAAACAACTCTTGGGGGGAAAACAATACGCATTTTACATATTTGTGTGCAGTTTACAGAGGAACTGTAACAAAGGATTAAACTTCATCCCAATCAGTAGCTGATACCCCCTTTCGCATGAGAAATCTATTCCTTTTCTCAAACAGATCATCAGCGGGGTCTGTACAGCTGATATTGTGGTGAAACCCCTCCCACAGTGTGATGTCATGACCATGGTCATGACAGTTTCCTGTCTATGCACCTTGTTGAATTGTGGGAAATAACAGCGGTTTCCGACTGCCAAGCAAGCAGTATCGCTCTGTGCATATGTATAGCTATATATAAAAAAAAAAACAAAAAAAAAAAACAAAAAAAAAAAACTTTTAGCCTATCTCAAGGTTAGTGGGTGTGGTTATAGATGGCAATTGGTGCTAAAAAAAATTTTTTAATGTCTGCCAGCAGTAAAGGTGATGACCTGCAGGCTCATCATAGATGAAACAACATGAACAAATTACACGGCGAATATCAATCATTTCTTGATTTCTCTATTTTTTTTTACGTTCTCACTTTGCAATGTATTGATTTATTTTGTCCCCCTTTTCGCTGCAGTTCCTCTTTAAAGCCTTATTCACACTTAAAAGCACAAGTTTTGTTTGCGGGAGTGATTTTTCCGCGATTTAACACAGGAAAAAAAAAAAAACACTGGACACTGCAGCGATATTTCCGCGAATGCGTTTATCGCTTCTATAGCACTGAAACGCGATCGCCGGGAAATCGCCTGAAAATGGTACAGGCTACACGTTCTAGTGTGAATGGGCCCTAAGGGTTCTTAAATCATAAGCGTAGCATTTCTTCAACATGGAGATCCCAGACTTTGAGTTCCAGATGGCTTTGCCAGTGATCTCTGGTCACAGAGGAGTTAATAGGAGGTGGAATAAGCTAAAAGCCAGCCACTTCCCTCTGTCACATACTCCAGTATCACTGGAAGCAGGAAAACATAAGGTTGTCCTTTGTGTGGTGCGGAGATGCCAGACACATTGTCCTCGGACTTGTCTGGCCACTGCTTGTGTCCCCGGGATTTATCTCATACACATGATGCAGATTTAGGGACGGGATAGGCAGGGACTTTGCATTCCTAGCGCGGGATGATATGGCCTTGTATCTAAATCTGTTCCTTATGACCCACTTCACATGTCTGGCCGGAGCCCTCGCGGAGGTCAGCGAGGGATTGGCTGGCTGAAGTGTCCATTTAATATTCTCAGCAGAGAAGACAATAGACTTGGAATGTAGACACTGGGAGTCCATTCACCTATTGGCAGTGATCTCTGCATTGCTACGTTCTCAGAAGTCAGGGGTCACTACTTGGCAACACAAAGGGGGGAAAATGTGTGGCATGTGTGGGAGACCCCCTCATTAGGCTACGCTTACAGGGGGTCACACTGACCAATAGGCTTAGCCAACTCATCCCTCCACCATCAGAATTCAATCAGACA